>NC_071332.1:21919728-22219728 GCF_010183535.1 Caenorhabditis remanei | reverse complement strand
AAAAAGTAGAGTTCAAACAGGAAGAAGTGACTAGCCTTGACACCGTAGCCGACGGTGGCTATGATATAATTGTAAACTGCGCTGGATTATATGGCGGCAAATTGGCTGGAGATGATGACACATGTTATCCGATTCGCGGAGTCATTTTGGAAGTGGACGCTCCATGGCATAAGCACTTCAATTACAGGGATTTTACCACATTCACGATTCCAAAGTAGGTCGAAAAGTTTTGCTGTTGTCATTCCTATTTAATGGAACTCTTGCAGAGAGCACAGTGTAGTAATTGGCTCTACTAAACAGGACAATCGTTGGGACCTGGAAATCACTGATGAGGACCGAAATGATATTTTGTCCAGATACATCAAATTACACCCTGGAATGCGGGAACCGAAAATAGTGAAGGAGTGGTCAGCACTCCGTCCAGGCCGTAAACATGTTAGAATCGAGGCGCAGAAACGAACGGCAAGTGGAAGTGGGAAAGAGTATACGGTGAGTATAACGGGATATCTGGATACCGGGACAAACAGACATCCGTACAAATTTTCAGGTCGTTCATCATTATGGTCACGGAAGTAATGGATTCACACTTGGGTGGGGTACCGCTATTGAGGTTACCAAGCTGGTCAAAAAGGCGTTAGGCCTTTAACTTTTGATGTTATAGCTTCGATATATTATACAAATAAAATTTTATTCATTCTTCAACAAGTAACAGCTCCTAGACACAATATCTTTCGGGAAGGCTTTGCCTAAAAGTTATTATTTTTATTTTTAACAATAAGTTATTTGACCTACCTCTTTCGGTAGATCACGAATGCACATGACCCAGAAAGCACCGTCTGACAGAAAAGGAGCAATGGGGTAATACGGAAGGATACTGTAATTTTTTCATATAAATTAAAATCAAAGGTTTTTCTCACCCCAATAAAAATCTGGCATATAATATTGGCATGGGTTCCAGACGTCGGCAGGCAAAGAGACCCAGTAGAAGAAATAGCAGAAGAGGAGGAAGAAATGAAGAATCTAAAATCATATGGATTACTTAAGATTAGTATTGATTGTCGATGCTTACACTTATCACTAGACCATCGAAAATTCCCATTGCTGGTCGATTATGGGGGCGATCGAAGAAGATGTCTCCAAGAACAGCGCAGACCATCTGAAAATTAGAACTATTGGCTTAAAAAAGGATTAAAACTCACAAAATAGCCAACCAATCCGAAAAAGTAGATCAATGTTGAGTATTGGTCATCCTCACTGGTTGCATTGAACATATATCCTCTCCAGGCGATGAAACTGGGAATTGAATAGGGTTTTTTGACAATGGATAACATAAGAAGCGTAAGGTCGAAACGCGCTTCGTCGCAAAGGGTCCCAAAAAGAATACTTGGCTAAGTGCCAAATTCAAATTTTACGTTTATTTGCCGTTTTTTCAATATAAAGCGCGACGCGCACGCAACACGACTGTGGTGACTTAAAATTCTCACAGGGCGGTCTTCAACTTTGAATCAACTTACGTGTCCAAACAAATCGAACCAAGGATACACACAGCCAATAAGGCATTGTAGAGACCATAGTTCTCGAGAATATTCTGAAAATTTCTTAAACTGGAAAGCCAACGAAAAAAAATTACCTGAATTTTCATGGCGATCAAGAATTTCCGAGTGATTCGCGGGGTGACCATTGGAATTTTTGGTTTTCTGAATTTTTTTTGGAGAGTCGTGGATTTTTTAGTGGTGGTGTACGTTGACGGGTTACCGGGTTACACGCTTTTAGAGTGTAGGGATTCAGAGTGCCGGGGTAAGGGTCTGGGGTCAAATTGCAAGTTCTGCTTTATTGGATAAAAAAATACACAGAAAAAATAAACAAGATTCATAAAAAAAAGTCAATCACAGACAACGAATATCAGGACACCAGTATCTGTAAAATTCACGGTCGCCATTCTCCCATTGCTGAAAACAATACGGCTGCTGTTGAATTCGATGATTTTTGAGCCACTGAAAAAAAAGAATTAAAAATATGTACTCTGACGAAGTAATAACTGACCGCTTATAACATTTCGGTCCCTCATCACATTCATCTAGTTTCAGCAATACGGTCACCCATTTTTCGTCAACATCGTGAAGAGTGAATGTTTTCAAACTCTTATGTTCTCCGGCCAACCAATTATTTATGAAGTCTACAGGGTCATTGTAGTTCATTGAGTATTTCAGAACTTCTAGATGCTCGCATTTATAGTTTTTAAACTTATTGGGGATGAAATACTGAGAAGTCTTGATAGTGATCTTTCTGACTTTTGGCGCATTTTCCAACTCCACCGATCCACTGTCTATATACAACTCTTGATGTGGTCGAAGCATAGATTGAAACTCTTGAATGTGAAATGGGTAGATGTTTGAGTCCACCAAGGCGATCATTCGAGCCTGTGCGAGGAATTTCCATTTGTAAAGGCCGTGTTCTCCCATATCAACGTTTTCGAATCGGAGAGAGAAGTTAACTTTACGGTAGATTCTCTGGAAGTGTGTGATAAGTTCAGATGTCGTACTTATCGGATCGGTCGAGAAGATGTTGGTTTTGGAAGATGATGGGCAGGTCCTGGAAAAAACACTTTATGCTTTCATGACCTTTTCGTTGAAAATCTGTGTCTATACTCACTCAATAACTGTCCAATCTTTTCCGATTCTCTTCATATTCTTTGAGTACTCCATGTTTTTCCACAACATGACTTTCCAGGTCGCACACTCGTGACGTCTTTTATCAATTTGATGAATTCGAGACTTGAATCTCCCATTCTCCCAATGAATAGTTATTTTAAGTTGTGGAGGTGCGTATCTTTTTGGAAAAGAGGCCGCAGTGGTAGTTTCATTACCAAGGGTGTGGGAAATTCTGAGAAAAAACAAGTTTTATTGATTTTAAAAGTATTTTTTCAAAAAGTTTTCAATTAAAACCAAATTAAAAACAAAACTCACAGTTCAAACACGTTCATTTATGTAGTTTCAGCAATGCGGACGCACGCAACAAAAATCAAAAGTAGAAGAGGAATACACTTTTACGAGAGAGAGAGAGAGTGAGTGAGACTAAACTAGCAACACGAATGAGAGAATATAGCCATATGGCATTAGCTCGGATTATGTGTATCCGTAGGAGACTCGCACTCGGAGAGAAGATAACATCAATCGACTAATTAGACTCGAATGTAGTGAGCAGGTGATCGGAAAGGCCGGGTCACAGGTAATCCATGTGGAGATACGATCGACATTACCGGTAATTGGAGATTCATGCTTTCCTGTCGGCTACTTGTGAAGACTCATAAGGATTTAATTATTGGTGAAAAGTTTTAGTTTGATTACAGAGAAGCCATTGTACTGCCTATCAAATTTCACTGCACCGTCTTGACGGATTTTTGAATGAAATAAATAGCTCAGAATCTGTGAAAAATTTTGTCATATAAAAAAAATTTCGGCCCGTTTTGAAACATTTTTTGAACATTTTTTGAAATTTTTTTTGAAAAAGTATTGTTTTCGACTAAAAATTTAAAACTCAATCAAAAGATGAATAAGTATGATAATTTAAGCATTTTCACTCTAAATTAAAAAAAAATTTCAGAAAATTTTGCAAAGAAGTTAGTACCCACTTTTGGATCCATTCCAAGAGAAGGTTCGCACCGGCCCGATTTTTGACAAGTCTGAATAATTCAGAATAAATCATGCCCACAAACTCATCCATATATATCTCCTACGGAGTTTGTAGTCCATCCACCCATCCTGTCATTGTATGTGTATATTTTGTCCCCGATGTGTCAGGGAGGAGTTTTGATCTTTTTATTTGTTCAACACAGATCAGATCAAAAAACGGATACCTCTAGAAGTTAGAGGGGATTTGATCTTTGGTGGCGGATCAACATGATTTTTTTTCAATTTTCAATTTTTTCATCGAGAAAGTTTCGGGTTGAAAAATTATGTATTACCCTAGAAAAAATGGCTGGTCTAGATAGGAACAGAATAAGTTTTTTAAAAACATGATGGGCAGCACAGCCCAAGAAAGTCAGAACTTTATAAGGTTGTTTCAGGGACTTTTGAAAATTACCTGGACTATCCGTGGTTAAAAGGTTGCAAAATATTCCATATATGACCTAGATCTAAACATGTATAAAACTTATCTATCCACCTCAAAATTTCATTTCCTTGACCGACCAAATTGTTTTTTGATCTTCCATTTTTCCAATTTCATCCGTTCATTCACCAACACGATTTTTTCGATTCGTTCGAAATTAATTCCATTATTTCGGTCTAGTAAATCTCCCATCCAATGTTCTTTGCACTATTTGCCCGTCCGTATTATAAATCGACCATTTTTGACACTTCCCTCTTCCCACGCATTTTATCTCTATTGATACTTGTGGAGGGTCAAGGCCAAAGAGTTCAGAGAACGTGGGGAACGGTGTGCTCATTGGTGTTTCCAGATAATCTCTGCGAGGGGGTGGAGCTTGTGTAAAAGGGCAAAGGGTTTCATCGTCGGTTTATTGAAATTTACTTTTGGAGACATGTGTCTAGACAGCATGGTACCAGTACCAGGTGTCACCCAGGGACATATGCGTGTTGTTGAGAGGTCTATGCCTTTTGGCGGCTTTTAGGTTAAAAGTACAAGACTGTCTAGCCACGCCCTGCTAGGAAACCATTATATTGCAAGATTTGTATTCTCATCCTTATTTCGGTTAGCTATATCCAATGACAAGTTACTCTATGTATTTTGTCACTTCAGTTGAAAACAGCATTCTAGAATCAGAAGGTGTGTCTTGTCTTGCCTTCATATGCTCCACCCATCGGTGTCTCAATAGACAAAAGGCAAATTCCAGTGCTCTTTGATGATACTTTTCTTTGTCTCATTCCATCAGTTTTTGACGTAATTGACAGTTAATAGTATAAGAAGAAAAGATAAGATGACCAAAAAAACGTTGGTGTCAAATATAGTATGGAATTTTCCATTGATCAAAAAAGCGTGACATATTGAACGCGCTGGTTAGGTGATAAGAGAATGGCTCGGGAAAGTTCAGATTAGAAATTGGTGATAAATACATATGTGCCCTGAAATGTCAGATGTATAATACGTAGCCTGGTTGAAAGTCGCTCACAAAATTAATTCCCAAATCAACCAATCACACCCTGACTCTGTATTATGTTTAAAAATTTCAACCTGCTATTTTCTCCCGTCTGGTTGAAATTGACACTTTGTTTATTTTGCCAAGATGAATGAGTTCAAATCGTAAGTTTGAGACAAACAGTTGAACCCTCCCCGCTGATTGATCTAACCCACACTTTGAGATAAATCAAAATTTTATCTGGTTTGGGCAAGTCTAGTCGACTCTTTTTGTTTTGAAAGCTGTTTTTTCACAACTTCAGTTTGAGTATATCTAGTAAGAAGAGGTTCTAGCTCACGTTGTCTAAAATGTAGTTGAAACCATACTGGGGCGTAACTCGATTGATACTCAATATTATGAGCTGAAAAATATACCAAAATGTAGATCTCGACGAGTTCTATGTCAATAACTTACTTCGGGCCGGAAAAAGTGTCAAAAAACGCAAAAATTACAAAAAACCACTCTAGCCCGGCCCGCGCTACATTGTCGAATAGAACAGCCATCCGGTCCGTGGTAGGTTACGGACATACGGTTTTTTTAATACTAAAATCATCATTTCCTTTGTTTATCTCTTCAAATCCAGGTGCACTGAGATGATAAGTGAGAACCTCGATTTCTTCGAATTTTCATGAATTTTCAATAATATCCGATTTTTCAAAGACATTGCACAAAATTGAATCCAGTAAATTAAATATGTTTCTGATACTGCTTAAAATATAACTCCAAAAACTTACTATTAGCAAAAGGCCATCATTCAAAGAAGTTACGGTCAAAAAACAAGTTGTCGCAGTGGTCAGTACTGTAGAGCTCACCGAGATCTACATTTTGGTATATTTTTCAGCCCATAACATTGCGTTTTAAGCAAGTTACGCTGCAAGTATGATTGAAATCAGGTATCCGTCCCAAAATTCAAGTTTTTCTTAGTATATCTGAAATCTGAAAATCCCACATCTCCCACGCGCTTTCCACTTTTTTATTCAATTTCTCCATTTCGCCACGTGTCACCACCTCTCCATTGTGGTCAACGTTGTCGCCACGAGGCTACTCCTCCTCCTCCTCATTCTCTTTTTTTGCCCCTGGTTTTCATATTTTGCCTCCTCCCTCACACATGCATCCCTCCCATCGCGCTCCCATTTTTTGTCTGATCAACTCTCATGAATTCGTGTACTCTCTCGTTCCGACGGGTCCCAACTCCTGCGTCTCCTGGTTTTCAATAGAGAGACAGAAATTTCCCACTACTTTTTTCACTATTTTTTGTGTTGCTTGTTTTTAGCCGATTAGTCACTCACTATTTGGAATTTTTGAATTCTTGAATTCCGCGCCAAGAATTTTTTTGAGATTTCCTCTCCTTTCCCATCCCAATTATCTGTGGAAGCGGCACAGATGATAAGGGCGAAATTGAAAAAAATAATCCAGCAAAAAAAATTAATTTAAAAAAATCTTTTTTCTCTAAAAAAAAATCATATTTTGTTGTTTTGTCTGCACTTTTGTTCCTTATCCATAAAACTTCCTGGTTTCTTTCTGAAACTTTTAGTTCCTTATTATGTGTAAGGTGGTTCTTAAGAGTGTCCATGAGGTTTTACAATTTTTTTAAATTTATGATAAATACTTTTCAAAAATGAAGAACCTTTAAGATTACAGAAAATATTTATATATGTACATCAGTTACAGTAATCTTGAGCCTTCAGAATCTTTAAAAATGATTTTTTGCCGTTTTTCTCATTCTCGTGTCTTTCATGTGTCTTCGACTCTAAAAAAACCCAAAAAGTTCAAGTGATCGAAAATGTTCCGAGGGAAACTTCAAGTGACCAATTTTTGATCGAGTTTTCAATTTTTCAAAAATTGAATTTTTTTAGCTGGAAAAAAATTCAGCGATTAATTCGGAACCGCTTGAAAACCAGTTTTCAAATCCTTAGTTTTTAGCTTTTTTCCAGAAAGAAATTGGTTTAAAAAGACCTCAAACTCCTTTCACTTAGACTCCTCCCTCCGCAAGACCACGCGCACTTTCTAAACATGCGCACTGATAACGGGGCTCGCATATCTCAAAATTTCAATCATACGGCACGAAAAAGTAGGCGTGGCCAAAAAAACTGAACACTTTCTGGTTTTTGATCCCCTCAACAAGATTCATAAAGCCACTCTCTCCGTTTGTGTTTTATTTTATTTTCCGTTCATTTTATGATCTTTTCATTTTTTTTGTTTCCGTTTCCTCTTCTCTTCCCCCAAAAGTTGATTTTCAGACAGATGGGTGTTTATATAACCATATTTCTATATGCAGTAACCACGTCAGTATTTTTTCCAGTTTTCCAGTCGTTGATTTTTTATAAGGTGAGTGGGTTTTTCCAGAAAGTTTAAAAGCATACTTGCAAACCGGGCCGAAACGGGCCGACACGGGCCGGCGCGTAACTCGCTTCAAACTCAATGTTATGAGCTGAAAAATAAACCAAAATGTAGATCTCGACGAGTTCTATGACACTGACCTACTACGGGCCGGATGGCTATTTGTTAATGTGCCGCGGGCCGGGCTAGAATGGCTTTTTTGGACATTTTCGCGATTTTGGACACTTTTTCCGAATGGCTTTTTTGGCCATTTTCGCGATTTTGGACACTTTTTCCCGGCCCGCGGCACATTACCGAATAGCCATCCGGCCCGTAGTAGGTCAGTGTCATAGAACTCGTCGAGATCTACATTTTGGTTTATTTTTCAGCTCATAACATTGAGTTTGAAGCGAGTTACGCGCCGGCCCGTGTCGGCCCGTTTCGGCCCGGTTTGCATTAAAAGTTAGGTAAAAAGTTGTTTTGATTTTTCAAAATTCAACCCGCCCTTTCGCTTAGAAAATCAAAAAATTACAAAAATGTCAAAATTTGAAAAGTTGCGTTTTCAAGAAAAAATTCCTGATTTCTACAGTATTCCAAACAATTTTCAATTTTCAATCAGTTATCTTCAGGCCTGTATATCTCTCTCCAATTCTACGGATCCCGAAGTCGCATGCATATCTCGAGAGGCAGCTGCAAAGGACGAGGCCGTCCATTCTCTGGCCAACATAATTCTTTTGACTTCGTGAGTTTCCGCTTCGTTTTCAACTCGTTGTCATGACGAAATGCACCACACGACATGTCACCTGGCTTCTGTTTACGTCCAAACGGGAGCGAGTTGTTATTGGGTTTCAAAATTCTAAGAGTCTCATAATTGGGAATGTCAGAGGAATACATTTTGAAGAATTTATTTGGTTTGGTCATGAGTAGCTATGACAATTCAAACTACACACAATTTTGCACGATAACATCATCTGGTTTTGCCCGTGAAACCAAAATAACAATTAGATTTTCTAGAAATTTCATATCTAAATGTCAAATGTGTACAAAATGGATTACTTGGAAAAGAAAATTAGGGGTTTTAGAAACGAATAATATCAAAAGAGCAACAAGGGAAATAAGGGGAAAAGTGACATTTCTAAAACATCTAACTTCAGGAGTACGGGACTATGCCTCACAGCATTTGTCACAAGTCGATGGATTGGCCAGTTAAGTGACATGAAGTCTCGAAAATTAGCGTTTTTGATTCCATTCACCGGCCTCTTCATCTCAGACTTCACTATCATAATACAAGTGATTTGGCCAAGGGTAGGTCTAAGTTTGGCTCTGAAAAATATATAAAAGAATAACGTTTCCAGCTATCACCGTACTACTTCATAGTCTCTGAAGTGATATACGGTATATTTGGAGGGTATATGTCTATAACTTCCGGCGCATTTGCTATTGTCAGTACAATGCATACTGATTCAAAGGAGAGAGCGAAGGCGATTGCAAGGTTGGAAGGAACCATCTCTTTTGGATGTAAGTTTTAAGCAGCTCGATATTTTAAAATCAAAATCTAATTTTCCATTTTCCAGCAATGGTCGGATTCCTTATCAGCTCCCGCTTAGAAGTCACTGGTTATCTTGGAATGGCCAGCTTCTTCATTATTGCACATCTCATTGCGTTTGTATCAGCCCTTCTGATGAAAGACGTCGTGTACCATGAGCCGGAGCCGGAGCCAACACTTTTGGATGGGGAGTCAAAGAGAAAGCAGTTTTCTTTATGTGTAAGTTCTGAGAGAAAACACCGAAGTAGTTTACAACAAAAAATTTCAGAACGGCGCTTCGCAACTCTTCGAAAACAAGTCACCCACCACGAAGTGTAACCTCAGAATCCTCTATTTCTCCTTTGCCATCTCCTACTTCGCATTCATCGGATCCACACGAATCCTGTTCTTCTATTTGAAACACAAATTCTATTGGGGTGCCGAGAAGTATGGCTACTTGAAAGCTATAAATCAGGCAATGACTACTGTCATGGCAATGTTAGCCTTCCCAGCGCTCAAAAATGCGGGTGTCACTGATGTTCGACTGGCGATCTTTGGGTTGGCGACGAGAAGTATTGGAAGAGCATGGTATGCGATTGCCTGGGATGATTATGCAGTGTTTGGAGTCGTTTGTTTCGAAATGTTCTCGAAATTTCCGGCTACTGCGTTAAGAAGTTTGATTTCAAGTAACGTTGGAGAGCATGAAAGAGGCACTGCCTTCTCGTTGGTCGCCGGAATCGAAGCAGTATGTAATCTGACGTCTTCATGGGTCTTCCATATCACATTCCCATTATCTCTGAAATTCTTCCCCGAGCTCTCATTTGTTATTATGCCAGTTATTATAATTCCAGCTATTGTTTTAATGATGTGAGTTTTTTTTTCAAAACGACAAAAACATATTCTAATTCGTTTGAATTTCAGCTCTAATCTCCGTTCCCTTGAATCCACAGAAACGAGTACAGAAGCTCTGACGTCTCCAGAAGTTCAAGATGATGTGGACGCAGAGAAAGCAGTCCTTCATCACGTTCCCACTGAGACGGATACACTCACGGATAGCGCTAATTCGACATTGTGATTCCTCAACCATCTTGTGATTATATATCAACTCTTCGTTCCAAAAACACACCGGTTATGCGACTCTCCATTTTTCATTTCCCCCTGATGCATATTGATTCCTTTCCTTTACCTATCTGTTGATTTACCTGTTTGAGTACATATGTGATACATTAACTTATTCGGCTACAGTTTTTTTGTATATAAATTGAATCTGTTTTTGAAAAATATGCATTCGAAAGAAACCCGCGATTCGAAAAAAAGCACGTTTGCACACCACTTGGCAGGCTGTCAATTGAGTTGCCGCTCAGCCAAATCGTGTGTTTATAACGTGGACGAACAATAGGGAGTTAAATTTTTTGAGCACACAAAAAAATTTCGGTTATATTTTTGAATTTCGCGCTAATTTTCCTGGAGCGCAAATGCTTTATATGGACTTTCTATGACCCTGGGAACTGATATAATGTTAAAAGCGCATCTAATTTGGTCCAATTAGTCTCGCAGTGGTTTGAACGGTTTGCAGATTTTTTTCAGATCTGGGAAGCTCAAAAGTACTGTATTTAACATTTTTCAGCTACAAGACCATTCGCGAACCGATAATAGATATAGATTTTATGTCTAGAGGTTAAAATTCAGAACTTCAGAACTTGTTCGAGTCAGGCTTCACCTTCATCACGCTACAAAAAAAATTGTTCAGAAGTCATATCCATTACCATAAAAACATTTCTTATATGTACAGACACCAGTTTTTTCTCTCTACCAAAACGATAAAAAGCGAGAGAGAAAAAAGAGGCCACCACCAACCCATATCAATCGGTGTTAATTTGATTAATGTAATCTGATAGCATCTTCAATTCGAGTGAAGAAGGTCAAACTTCTTTATTGTCTCTACACATGTTTTTTTGGAGACTAACAAGCGCGTCGATTCGAAACATTTCTCGAGAAAAGGAAACCGCTCTCTTCTCTTTTTTTGTTGTTTCCTTTATCGTAGTCGTAAATCAAAAAATAAAAGAGAATAGAGGAAAAACAGGAATGAAACTTATCTGATTTTTATGTATAGTCTCGAAAATAGATTGAGATAGCCATTTTTGACGGTTTCCCGCATTTTTTCTTACTTTTTACGGTGTAACTACTGTTATGGGTACTGTTCGAGGTCCAGGGCCTCATTGAATGTCTCAGTGTCAATTGTTTATAGAGAGTACATGTCAAGAATATGGTTTCATTTTTGTAATTCACATCTTCAATGTACATAGCTCAACAATCTCTCCTTTTCGCAGTGAAAATGAGCCAAGATTGGGAAAAATAACTTTTGAGGATGTGCCCGTACAGAAAAATTGTTATCTACAAAAATGAAGCTTTACTTTTCATCTATGCACTTCAAGGACATCGTGCCATAATCAAGGAGGTCACGGCGCACTTGACAATTTTCAGCTAAAAACTGCATTCTTTGTGGCCTGTACTTTATATGTTTACTGTAACTCTCTTGGTTGGGATCATACGAAAAATCGAAGTTTCCACTTTTAAACGACTCAAGAATTTGGTACCTGATACTTTCGAGTCTGTAGATTCCGAATCTGAAACAAATTTCTTCAAAATCCTTCTGTGATCCGAGTTATGAGCCGTCAAACTTTAACTATGGAGCCAACTTTTTGAGTCGTTTGAAAGAGGACACATCGAGGACTTCCCTTGTAAGCTGTAAACGTTTTTTTTCTTCAATTTTCCGTCCGCCGGACGTTCGAGTCAACAAAAAACTCAGCATCCGCTGTCTGCACGTACGGATTTCCAGATCTCAGAAGTTCAGGATGTACTTCTATCTGCCAGGATCTTCTGGCTTCAAAGAATGTCTTCTAGTCTCAATCCAGATTCAAGCTCCTGTTGTTAAAAGTTCAGGAACATTCTTGAACTATAATGATGTCTAACATTACCATGTACTCCTCCACATACGACTATAAACAATAACTCGCAACATTTATATCAAAATTGTCCGTCCCTTATCTCTCTCTCTCTCTCTAAATTTCGAAAAATGTTTGCTTTCACTTAAATTTCAATTTGTTTCTCTCTCTCCCCCCTATCAGTGTAAAACTAAAAACTCCTTCTTCTTTTCTGAAACCTTCTTTTTCCCTATATTTTCTTTTGTCTTCTTGTTTCCCCCATTTCTTTTCCGAATCGATTACACCCTCTACCATTTTTATCACTTTTCAACGGAAAACAAAACATATAGTCCTCCTCCCTCGCTTTTCTTGTCAGTTTATATGTTTTCTCATCTCTCTTATTGTTTTTTTATTTCAAATTCCTTTTTCTCCTCTCGTTAGAATCGACAACTTCTTTATATATACAATCTAATTTTTGAAGTTGCCAAAACTTACGGAGACAAAACCGAAGGTACTGTAAACGCCAGATGAGAGCAGTCTCTCAGATTTTCAGGAGAAGTTAATGACGAGTCGAGTTGAACTCTTTCTATAAATTGGACCTCAGATACATTCGACCCTGCAGATTCCAAAACAACAAGAAAAATCAGTCAAATGCTCACCTGGATCGAGTTATGAGCCGTCAGACTTTTATTAAAGCTTCCGCGCGTATCGAAAAGCGTACCTCCTCAATTCATGAAGATTTCCGTGAAGGATAATACTCCCTTTTGACGGCTCATAATTTGAGCATTTGTTTGATTTTTCTTGCAGTTTTGGAATCAGAATCAGCAGGGTCGAAAGTATTCCAATTTATAGTATCACGCTCGTCTTGAACTTCTCTTGTTACATCTGAGGGACTGCTCCGATTCGGGGTGTACAGTGGTACCTTCGGTTTTCCCTCCGTAAGTTATGCGTTGAGAATTCCCTATAAATTTGTACCCCGATAGTTTCGAATCTGATCTTTTGAATGGTAATAGTCAAAACGTGGAAAACTCCCAAAAAGTTGGATTTTATACTCTGAAAGTTTGCTCATTTATCATCACAGAAATCACAGTTGCCTTTACGAACCCGATATTCCTCTCAAATTGGCACTCTGAGCAAACTTTCAAAGCAAAAAATCCAACTTTTCAGGAATTTTGCACTTTTTCGCTATGACCATTCATAAGAGCAGATTCAAAACTATGGGGGTACAAATTTACAGGGAATTCTCAACACACAAGGAAAGTCAATTCCCTTGTTAGGCTTTTTGGTACAGCCGGTTATCTTCAGGATGGTCTAACTTGAACAAAGATCTCTCTAGTGTCGTCTACAAAACCAATCTGCAATATAGTACGTTCCTTCCCATCCATCTATATATCATATCAACTAGCTAGATAGAGACACCACCGAAAAAAATCTATGTTCAAAAATCTGTGTTAATCAAAAACCAAACAAAAACAAAAGCACCCTGGGAGATGACGTGGCACACTTCATTTTGCAATCGACAAAAATCGACACAGAGATAGTGAAGAAGAGGAGAGAAAAGCGTGTGAACACATGTACATTTGTGTGTTTCTTTATATATTTTTGTATAGTTTTGTCTTTCTTCCCCCGCTTTTTCAGTTTTTCGGTGTTCGTCTCTTGAAGATGGCGTGGTTTCAGAAATGTGGTCCGATTCTGCTGAATCAATCTTTGCCCTATAGATATGTTGTTTGGAAATCCCATGATTCCATTTGTTTCATGGTTTTCTCCAGAAAAATTTCTAGAATCCTAAGATTTTCAAACAACGTTCTAACAGAATTCCCAGCCATTTCCATGTCCCATTGTCAGAATTGAATTCCTTTTCTCACCTATTGTGCCTCTTTTAATAGAGAACATTGTTGTCATAAGACGAAAAAAGAAATTCTTTCAGGCCACCTTTTGGCGCAGTCGCAAAATGTCATTGGATGCGGTGAGTTTTCTTTTTCCGATTTCAATTTTCACCTTCATGTTCGGAATTCCTTTCCAGACGCTCGAGAACATCAATGACACGTTGCAACAGGTGGCGAGTCTTCTGAAGGCTGTCGAGATCGCCGTCTTCATTTTGGCGGTGGCGGTGGGCATCGCTCTGATTGGTATGGCTGAAAACATATATAAAATCACAATAAAAGCTTAAAGTTCTAGGCTGCACACTGGGATTCTTCTACGGAAAGTACAACCAACGTCATCAGTACAAGGAGCTGAGCAATGGCGGCAGCCCGAATACAACGATCACGCGAAGCCCGCCGATGAAGAGTCAGAGGGTCTAACAATTATGGAATTATAATCAAAATCGAGTGCCTTTAAAAACTATGTGATGGGTTTTCTATGAAGTTTTTCTATGAATCAAGACAATAAATATTTTACTGATAAGGCGATTCGGGGAGTCCAATAGTCAAAAAGAGTCAAAAAGAGATTCGAAAAAAGAAACACAGACCGATGTGGGGAAAAATAACAAAAAAAACGGGATGAAAATGAATTAGCGCATCTGAATAACACCGGCGTCACGAAGTTTCATCAGTTTCGAGAAGATTTCCGGATTCTTCAAGTGCTCTCGAACGGCTCCCGGGTCGTTGCTCATCTGCTCCAAAATCATACGCATTCCTGGATCGCGAAGAATCTCCTGAACCTCTGGATCGGCGAGAGAGTGCTCCTTCGCCTTCTCCGGATCCTCGTCGTTGCTTCGTAGGCACGTACGGACTCCTTCGCGGGCCTCCTCGTTGTGTGGATCCACTTGAAGAGCGTCTTCGTAGGCACGTTGAGCCTTCGACCATTCTTTCATTGCGACAAGGCAAGTGGCTTTGCGGATGTATCCCTTGACTAAAATTGGAAATATTTATAGGGGAAGTCTTTGGAGACGCGGCTTTCAAACGATCTATACATTTGGTTATAAGTACTTTCGACTACGGGGAATCCATTTCTGCAGTCAAAACCGGCTAAATGTCTCTGCGAGCCGAGTTATGAGCTTTCAAACTTTTCATATAGTCAACATTTTTACATGGAATTCCAGAATAGCGCGCTTCCATTTGTATTCCCCAGCGGTTTACCTGTGCTCGTACGTTGCCAAAATGGGAACATCTTTGCGCCGATTCGGAATTGAATGAGAAAAAGCTTAATCATATGAAAAGTTTGAGAGTTCATAACTCGGCTCGCAGAGACATTTAGCAGGTTTTGACTGCAGAAAAGGACTCTCCGTAGTCGAAAGTACCTATATCCAAATTTATAGATCGTTCGAAAGCCATCGCTGTGAGTACTTCAGGAAAAATCGCAATTTCAGCACATTGATTGACGAGACAACGTCATTTTTCCATTCTAAGAATAACTTACCGAATTTCGGGTCTCTTCTAATACAAGTATCACAATCTTTCAAAGCGCGCTGGAACTCCATCAATTTGGTGAGACAGGCGGCGCGGTTCGAGTAGAGAATCGCATTTTCTGGATCACGCTTCACAGCCTCGTTGTAGTGTTTCATTGCTGTTGGGTAATCTCCTTTCTGAAATTTTATCGGTTTTAATCGTATTTCACGAAGAAATTCACCTTGAAATAGTCGTTTCCCTTGTTCTTCTCCTCTTGAGCGATTTCCGGATTGATATAGGCGAGACGTTCGGCTTCCTTGAGATTCTTCTCAAGCTCCTTGGTCTTCTTCACGAGCTCAGGGTCACGATACTCGGAGAGCGATCGTTGGAACCATTTAAGAGCAGTGTGGAGGTCCTCTTTCTTTTGGAACGCGTTTCCGGCGCGAGACATGGCTCTGAAATTTAATTTTTTAAATAAGGATGCAAATTGCAGATAGTTTTAGCTCACTTGGCAATTAATTTGTAATCTGCACGAGTTTCACGTCCGACTTCGATGGCTTTCTCGCAGAATGTGATGCACTCATCGTATTTCTTCTCCTCGAAGTAAACGGCTGGAAAAAATTATTTTAGACAATTTACCCTGGAAATTTATTTCTTTTTCTTTGTTTCTCACCTGCTTTATTGTTGTAGAAAGTGATATTCGATGCATCGAGCTCGATAGCTTTGTCATAGTGCACATGAGCAGTTTCGAAGTCTTTCTGTTTGTAGGCAGCGTTTCCGAGATCTTTCTCAGCGATTGCCTGAAATAATACTAGTGAATTATGTAAATATTAATAGAAAAACTTACAGCTTCTGACATTTTTCACGAAATTTGAGAGAAATCGGATGAAAGTTGATGAAAAGTGATGAGAAATGACCGAAAATTCCCGAAAAAATTAATTCGGTGGGCGGTCAGCAAGTGCGCTCCACTGGAGTTTCTAGAAAAGGTGGCAAAATTTGCGCGCGAATGACAATTTCATTCAAATTGTATTTTTTGTTTTACTCTTTTTTTAGTTTTAAGCACTGATTTTTCTATTTTTTTTTCTGAAAAAGACATAATAAAACCATTACTTTAAGAGATGAAGCGAAAGGCTGTTCAAAATTTCGGAAGAATTATCAATACCGACGAAAACGGTACCTCTTTGGGTGATCATCCGACAAAACCCTTCTTGGGAACTGCCCATCTTTTCGAAGAGGGATACGTTAACCTTTTCGGATGCTCTGTCAATCCATTCGTCGAGGAATTCGACGATCAGTTGGGTGTGGCAGTGGGGGGACCGAATGTGAGAGAAATTTTTCGCAAAATGATAAAAATTGTTTGGGATTTTTAGATTCACATCTATAGAATGCCGGTGTTGGAACCGAAACTTGAATTAGCTGCAGCTGGAGAATTGGATGAAGAAGTAAGAGTTTTTAAAGCCGTTATAGCTTAAATATGGCTCGATTTAGAGCTTGTTTCGTTCCAAAAGCTGCTCGGCAGCACAAACTCACTAGGGAAGGCCATGGAGCCAGTTTAGAGTTATAAGACGTGACATATACGATTAGAAAGCTGAGAAAACGCTCATTCTCAATATATATTCAATATTTGCTCTCGAGGCCTGCTGTTAGAGAAAAATTAGGTCAAAGTTTGGAATAATGAAAAATTCGTCATTTTCAGAACGTTGACCTCATTTTTCACGAATACCAGACCTTGAGGGCAAATATTGAATGTAGATTAGGAATCAGCGTTTTCTCAGCTTTCCAATGGTATAAGTCACGTCGCAAACTGACTCCATAACCTTCCCTAGTCAGCATGTCATCTCAAAACTTTCCAATTTCAGGAAGATCTCTATACAGTTGCGTGGTGCTACGACAAGGGAGAAAACTTGCATAAAATCGCCACTGGCGGCGTTAGCGGAGTCGTCTACATCGTCGACGCCGCTTCGATGGAAGTGCAACGTGTACGACTTAAATGAGGCTAAAATTTTGATTTTTTCATATGAACCGGTTCAGAATACCAGGGAAAAGAGAAAATCGTCTTGGAGCTTGGCTTGAAAATCAATCTGAAGCGAGTTATGAGACCTCAAAGTGTTAAAAATCGGAAATTCAGAAAATTCTCGGATATTTTTGAAAAATGAACATTCACGAGGAGAATTTCTTTTGAAATGTACTGAAAAACTGCACGAAGAAAAGCGATATGTGGCTCTTTGAGGTCTCATAACTCGCTTCAGACTGATTTCAGACTTTGCTCCAAGAGGACTTTTCCCTGGCCTCCTGAATCGATTCATATGAAAAAATCCAAAATTTTGGAAATTTCTTCAATTTCAGCAACTCCTTGGTGCCGGCAACGCCATCAACGACATCAAAACGTGCCCCACTGATTCCGAGATTATCGCCGCTGCCTCGGCTGACCGAACCATCCGTATTTATCACATCAAAGAGCCGACTTGCCTTATTTTGATAGGCGGACGATTCTCTCATCATGATAGTATCGTTTCGATTGTAATATTTAATTTATTCAATTTTGTTTCATTTTGATTTTTCATTGTTGTTTACTGTTTTCAGGATTGGGTGTCAAACGCTGAAAAATTATACAGCTGCGGGTTTGACCACAAAGTCATGTGCTGGGATTTGAATTCTCGGCGTGTTAAAGCTCATATTGCGGATTGTTGCAGAATAATTCGATCAGGGCAACCACTAGGAGATATTCTGTAATTGCCTGATTGCCTAGTCATTAAAAATGACATTGTATTTTCAGAGAGTATTCTCATTCCTCTGGCATTCAAGGAGTCAACCAACTTTTGTAAATTTTGAAGGAAAAAACTCAAAAACCAGATTTCTTTTCAGCGATCTCGAAGGCCACACAATGCTTATAAAAAAGCCAGAAAACTCCATCAACGACGTCCACTTTGACTGTGTCGACTCGCTTCGTGTTGTCGACTACAAAGAAAAAGCGTACGTTATCTCCAAGTCGACAGGACACGGACGCAAAATTTGCTTCTGGCGAATTGGCACATTCGGTCAGGAGACAGAAATGGTTCATCGTGATGAGATCTCCACATCGCACACAAAAATCGCCGAGATGTCGATTGATGACGGTTATCCATGGTTCGGAAAAATCGATGTTGATGTGACGGGGAAGTGGTTAGCCGCGCCGGGAGATAGTGGCAACATTCACCTGTATAACTTGAAAAATCGGAATGAGAGGAAGGCGTAAGTGATGTCTCACAGTGAGACTCTCACTAGTGAATGTTTCAGACGTAACTCGACTTTTCAAATTGGCTCATATGTACTTCTAAACACGATAATTCCGAAAATGTAATCCATTTTTGCAGAACGCTTCACTGAGTCGAGATATGTGCATTTTAAGTCATTTTCAGTGCAAAAATTGCATTTTTATACCCGATTCTTCCAACTTTTCCCGTGTAATGTGTGTAAATACAGGCACATTTTAGCAACGTTTTCTGATTAAAACTTTTTAAGAAAACAAATGTATTACATTAATTTTGACAGTTTTAACGTTGCATGTGTTTTTTCAACCTTTATTTACACGTAATCGGGTATAAACCTGATTTTGAGTATCAAAAAATGCAATTTTTTGCACTTAAAATAATTTAAAACGCATATATCTCGACTCAATGAAGCGTTCTGCAAAAACAAATTACATATTCGGAATCAGCGTGTCAAGAAGTACCTTATAGGCCAACTCGAAAAGGCTAACTATGTCTGGAACATTTCCTAGTCCGCAAAGAGAAAAAGGTTTCTTTTTCAGATTCCTCGATCTGAAAGTGCCAGATATGAAAGACACTATGATCCGTCAGGTCATGTTCTCGCCGAACGGAAGACTGTTGTTCGTTGTCGGCGATGCCGGATTCGTGGCTCGCATCGATAGAGTTCCAGACAATGCGACGAACGTCGTCGATGTTTGGTGATCATTTTCCATTCATAATATACTTCACCTCATTTTTATCATCATAACACTTTTCTTGTTTTGAAATTTTCCTGTTACCGGTCTCATCTTTTCCTGTTACACCAAAGAGCTCACCCCATTGCCACATTTCATTGCCTCACTGTTTTATTTTTAAATTATTTTATTAGAAGTGAACCCGTTTTAGAACCTTTAACTCAGAATTCCAATTTTAGTTTCAATTTAAGCTTTCAGTGTATACAACGGTGTGTTCCTTGACGCCGAAGGTTTCAAAGTGCGATCTGTCCATGGCGCTGGTTTCGCTGTGGCAAGAAGACAGAAGACAATATTGCAAACGACAAGGATCCCGGCGTGAACGAAGAAGACAAGACGCCACTCGGCAATTGTTCCATCGCGAAGAAGATATGATACAAGAAGTGGGCAAAGGAGCATTGAGAGACACAAAAGGAATTGGACATTGGCCATGACGAAGTGACTGTATTGGCGGGAAACAAGGGCGGCGCACTGCAAGAAACAGATATAATGATATTTTGAACATTTCTCACCTTGGTAAACCCGCCGCCATTGAAACCAAACATCGCCGTTGCCAACGTCATCAGAATCAATCCTGCCATTCCTTGTCCTTCTTTTACAAATCCTAGCGCCACTAAGAACACTGCACTGGCTCCCAACGCAATACTATTATATATCCGAAGCTTCGTTGTTTCCGATATTCCAGTGATTCGATCACTCGAATGTCCGGCGAACATTTTCATCAAAAACTGGAAAAGAACGGGAACGGCGGCTGCGAACCCGGTCTTCTCCACCGAATAACCTCCGATATCGTGAAGATACACTGGAGAGTAGATATGAATGAGTTGTACTGCTATAAGGTCACCCAGTGCTCCGATCCAGACACCCCATATTGAGGGAGTGGTCAGGATTTCTAGGTAAGGAGTTGGTTCTTGCTCATGGACTTTTGCGGTGGCAGCCGACGATTTTCCTTTTTGAATTTCGAAGAGCTCAAGGGTTCTCACGAATTTGTTGTCTTCTGGAAACAGTTAGTTTAGCAGCTTAGTTTAAATTTTGAATTTAAAAAACTACAGTAACTCACTCGGTGAATCCGTGAACACTGCAAACCATGCAATGAAAACAATCATTGAAATCAAGGAATGCAGAAAATAGACAGATTTCCAGCCAAATGGAGACACACACAACTCTCCTGCTACAGGCATCGAGAAGATTGATGATAGTTGACCGAATGTTGTGAGAGCCGCAATGAATAGTCCCTGTTGTGTCATTGATGCCCATGAGGAGGTGATGGCGCCGACGGCTGGCATACAGGCGGCATAGGCGATTCCCTGGAAATGATAGAAAGTTTTCTAGAGACTGTTACTGCATACTTGAAACGGGCCTGCGCGTAACTCGCTTAAAACTCAATATTATTTGCTGGAAAGTACACCAAATTGTAGATCTCGGCGAGCTCTATATCTGTGACCTACTTCGGCTAGTCGTAAATATGGCACGAGATAAAGAGCCAAAAAAGCCATTCTATCCCAGCCCGCAGTACAGCAACAAATAGCCAGTAGTAGGCCACAGACATAGATCTCGCCTAGATCTACTTTTTGGTATATTTTTCAGCTCATAAAACTCAGTTTGAACCGAGTTACGCGTCGGCTCGTTTCGGCCCATTTAATAAGTATAGATTACTGTACCTGCAAAAAGCGCATCAACAGGAACAAATTGAAGTCCATCGGCGCCATAATTGGTATCAAAAACGTGGTCACTGATGTCAACATTCCAGCAGCAAAGAACACTTTGCGTAGACCGTATGTCGAGATTCCGATGATAACCGGAAACAAACCGAACATTGCACCAACTGCCACCGCACTGAATAGCCATGTCTTCTCTTTCCTACTGTACCCAATGTATTGTGTTTTGTTCTCGGATAACTCTGCCGGCTCTCCGGTTCCTGGCATACAAAGGACGGTAAAGTTGAAGCAGATGACGTTGGACATCATAAAGGAGAGACATGTCATTGTGAGGACTAGAACCATGTATCGGACACCTCCTGGTTTTTCTGAAAGTGGTGGTTTCAATGGGTATAAGAAACCTTGGACTCATGCATATCGCCACCGTAACTCGCTTAAATCTCAATATTATGGACTGAAAAATATACCAAAATGTAGATCTCGGCGAGTTCCATGGCCATGAACCAGAAGGCTAGACGTTAATGTTCCGCAGGCCAAGAAAAAGTGCCAAAAAAACCATTCTAGCTCGGCCGGCGGCACATTAACGACTAGCAATCCGGCCTGTGATCAGACATGGTTATAGAACTCGCCGAGATCTACATTTTGGTATATTTTTCAGCCCATAAGATTGCAATTTCTGCGAGTTACGCACCGGCCCGTGTCGGCCCGGTTTGCAAGTATTCCTAGACTTTCATAGTCCGTCTACCTACCTTCCTTATCCTTTCCAATCGGAATGATCTTTGCGTTAACCGGTATCTGACTCAATTGTTCTCTGGTTATGACTACTGGAATTGTGGTGGAACTGACTGTCGGAAGCGGTTCATTCTGTTCCGGTGTCACTTTCATATTACCTGTAGAATAAATTATTGTTGGAGGAGAATATTGAGGAAAGGAAAACAAGTAAGAACGGGTAACGGAGCTGTGCGGAAGTAAAGACGGAAGTAAAGACGGGAGTGAAACTGGCGGCAATAAGACAAAGTTGATTACTTTTATTGAAGGTATAACTACCATTCGAGCATAAAAGTCCCAAAATTTAGAAGGGTAATTATACCTTCAATACAACTAATTAACTTTGTCTTATTGCCGTACGTTTCCTATTGCAAGTTCTGGTGGGTAACAAGATGGTAGCTGTTTAACAGTCCTTAGAATTGGAGCTGCTAGCAAGATTCAGTTTCTCTTGGGGGGATTCCCCTTTACAAATGACACATTCAAAAATAGTGACGGCTAGTCTAGCGGAGTGACGGATATATAATTGTTCAGCGAACCTGTAGGAGGAGACACAATTGGATAGTAGAGACTACTAGAGAATACGAAAAAGGGCATCAAAATAACAAAAAATAATAACGAGATTCGATTTTAATGGTGAGAACACCTTTTATAAACAATACTGTAGGTTTTTGTAATCCCAGCAGTTTTACTGGAAATCTGAAAATCCGATTGTTTTTGGTGTCTGTAACGCGAGAGGAGTTTGTGGGGGCAGTCTAGGGGAGGTATCACAGGGTCTAGGGGTGAGTACTGAAATCGTTTGCGCTCCACTAGACATTGGCGGCAAATTCAAATTTTAATTTTTTTCAATTCGAAGTTAAGCGTGGCAGTTCGATACGCAGCTTAATCGACCACTTTTTGAGCCGATTTATGTCCGTTTTTCCGCATTTTTGGCCAGTTTTTCGACTGTCTCGCCTATCTTCAAGATCAATTCTATTACATAAATAAATAAAATTTTAAAATAAAATATTTATTTTGAATTTAGCGCTAAAATTTTAGCTGATTTCAGCGGAGCGCGTTTATTTTCAGTACTCATCCCGAGACCCTGTGAGGTATCGGTGTGATCAGGTATTTTTTGTGGATGTTTGGACTCTGAAAATCTGGAGACGTGTTCCATTCGAAACGTCTTGATTTGCTAATTCTAAAATATCAGTTTTTAGGTGGTGATTATACCGCCTTAAAAAAAAAATTATTTTGTCAGTTTTTTTGAAATTCTAATATGGAAGGCCATGCGGTCAGTTTTTGTGACCTGTATCAATAAAAAGCTGATAAAACGCTGATGCCAAATATATATATTCAGTTTATGACCTCGAGGCCTGTTATTCCAAAAAACACAAGGTCAAAGTTCTGAAAAATCACAAATTCTCTATTTTTCGGAAATTTGGCATTATTTTTCTTAAATATCAGGCCTCAAGGGCAAAAACTAAGAATATATTTGGAATCAGTGTTTTTTCAGCATTTTGATTATATATGTCACTTCCTATAACTTCAAACTGACTTGCTTAGTTAGCTGAGGAAAATCTTAATCAAAACAGTGTAAAAATTTTTTTAATATATAAAGAGAACTCACATAAGATATAAAAGAGAACGGAATAGTCAATTGACCTCTTTTCCCAAAAGTGATTTATTTCCGAACAGACAAATATATCTTATAAGATGATATCAACCTATTCACAAGACATGACAGACCACTGATTGACAGGAAAAAAGAGAAAATAATCTTTAGAAAACACAACGACGCCGTATCTTCCGATTCTTTGATAATGACAGTGATTCCAATTGATGATCGTACTGGTGTGAAGGAGACTAACCAGTTTTCTAGTTATTATTTTGAAAAATAATATCATTTTTTCGGAATTTGCTTTTTGCATTCTTGTTCACATTCTTTTCACGTGACTGGTTATGAGACGGGCATACCTTCAGCGCACTATCCACAGATTTCTGATTCCATAAAAACTCCAAGTTCCGGTTCTCGGAATCTAATTTCCCTAAATATATTATTCGAAAACGTCCGAAAACAGGCACTCTTCCAGACCCCCCGGGGTGTCCTCCATTTCGGCTAACAATTTGCATATCGGTATAAATAAGGGATCGTGATTCAGAAGTCCTAATTCAGAAGCCATGGTGTCTTCAGAAATCGTTGTCGTTGGGACTTCTCTTCTTGTATTCTTGTCGGCAGGACTATTTGTGTTGAAGACGAAGAACGAGTTGGATCAAGTGTGGTCAGAGTTCGATGACCAGGTGCAGGAGGTGACGGTGAGTGGTCAAACAAGGGAAGGGCCCCGAGGGACCGTGGAGTTATAAGACGTGACTTATACCATTGAAAACCTGAGAAAACGCTGATTTCAAATATATATTCAGTTTTTGCCATTACCTTACCGACGCATGAAAAATATCGACAGCGTGGTACATCGGCAAGGTAAAGACTTGTCAGCACTCCAAACTTTGACTTCGTTATTCTTGAATACCATGCCTCGACGACAAAAACTGAATATATATTTGAAATCAGCGATATTTCAGCACTTCAATGATATAGCTCACTCCCTATAACTCAACGGTCACTTGGCAACCTTCTTTAGTAATACTAAAAAAATCCTTTGCTCCTTTCAGGTCCTCCGAGATGCCACGTGGCAGGATTTGAAATCTCTTGCTTCCTCGAAAAATATCCCGTTAGACAGGACCAAGAGACAAAGTTATTATGAAAAAGTCGCGGATTCCTATGCACTCCCACCGTCACTAGGCGTGGAGGCACATGCGCCGTCAATTTCTCCAGAATGCAGTAAGTTATTGTGCCTCCATGTCTCATGTCCACTATCCCTATTTTTCAGACTGCAACCTGGAGAACAACAACTGCCCCGCTGGTCCACCAGGTCCAAAGGGTGCACCAGGGGGTGACGGAGCGCCAGGAGACACTGGCCCACCCGGAAAAATGGGGCAGAACACAGGAGACGTGCAGACGATGTACCAGGACCCTGGATGCCAATACTGCCCGGCTGGAGAGATGGGACCGCCCGGATCACCCGGAAAACTGGGACCAAGAGGGCAACGTGGACAGAACGGTGCAGCTGGAACGCCTGGAAACAACGGAGCGCCAGGACACAATGGAGAGCTAGGGCCATGTGGACCACCAGGACCCCCAGGACCTGCTGGAGCACTTGGAAGACGTGGAATGGATACGGTGAGAGAGAAGGGAGTACGAGGACCCAAAGGAGCACCTGGACCTGTTGGAGCTGTTGGAATGGAAGGTGAAAGAGGCAATAGAGGAGGCCTTGGTGTGGATGGACCAGTGGGACCTGTTGGAATACAAAGGGAACCTGGAAGAGCTGGGCCTGTTGGAGATGCTGGAGAGGTTGGAGTCGTTGGACCAAATGGACAAGATGCCTTGGTAAGGGTTTATCCTTTTTTAAACCGTCGAAAATCTTCTTATTTTTTAGTACTGTCCATGCCCGAAGCGTGTCGCAGATGGGGCCGGAGGTGGGGTATACCAGCCGTACAAACAGTGATTCTATGGAGAGCACAACCATTTTTTATATTTATTTAAAAATCTCATTTTTATATACAAAAATCCAAATAAATGTGTGAAACAACCAAATAACTGATTTTTTGGGGAGGGGGAAACCATTTTTTGTGGGAGAAGAAAAACGAAATCGCATCTAAGTAACCCGTCATTTTCAATGTGTTTTTCAAATGTTTGATTTTTTTGTGGAACAAAATAGAGGCTCAAATAATTAAGACGGATTAAGACAAGTAGAACAAAACAGCCACCGGAATAGTGACGGTTGACAAGAAGAAGAACATGAACACGATATCCAGCCTCTCTGAGATCCGTACATATCCATTTGTCGATCGGCGACGCACCAGTTCGATGTTTTCAGCGGCGTCAATCTCGTCGAGTTCCCACTGAAAATTTTCAAGTTTTAAAGTTTTAGGATTTATTTCATTTCATCTACAGTATTGGCCAAAAATATAACATATTTTGCCTTTTTCAGTTGAAAATGCCTAACTTTGAGAGTATGTCAAAGTAACACTGATCTTCCGATCAAGTAGATTTTTAAGGCATCATACAGATTAAATATAGAGCTTCATTTTTGTAGTTGATAACTTTTTTGTACGGACACTCCTTAGCAAGTTATATATCGACAAAGTAATTTCTCCCTCAAATTGACCAATTTCAGTGCAAAATAGAGTGATTTTTGAGATCTCTCTTTAAAATGACCATATCTCTCTATTTTGCCGGTACCAAAGGCGCGTTTTTTAAAGAAAATTCAAAAATGTTTGTTCCGAGTACTTCTGTCCTCAAAACCCTCTTTGCTCTTTTGATCATTCACGTAGATCCTTTTAATCTTATGACGCAACGACCAATGACCATTGAGAATATCCATTTTCTGTCGCACCTGTGAAGCGTTCTATTTATTTTTAAATCCCTTAAAAAAGGTGAGCACGAAAAAATCAAATGTGTGTTGCAAAATTTGTGAAGAAAGGTGTATTAATTCGTCTCTCTAACTCTCTATCCCTCCCTCTCTCCACCCAGTCAACGGAAAAAGACACATTCAACAATTTATGGGCACAGTCAGTTGGTGTGTGTGCTCCTGGAGCAAGAGCAGAAGTCCCAGAGCAGAAGAGATAGGATGGAAGAAAGAAGAAGAAACAAAAGAGAAGAGCAGCAGCATGAACGCAATAAAAAAATTGTCAATGTCGCAAGACATGAAAAGAGGAGATCCGGAAACTCCCCACTGCTGACGATCATGATTCTTGAGCTGCTAGAGACTGGTTTTATGAGTTGTGAGAATGGGCGCGTCACAGGTGCGCCAGAGAATCCAGGAGAAGAAAAAGAAAGAAAAGAAACTCACTTTTATGGATTCACAACGATTGACCATCTTTTTGATGTACTCTTCTAGAGCTTCCAGACGTGATGATAACTGGAATTACACTGTAAGCAACTCTACTTCCCCCGTTCCGAACTCACCAAAACCTCCTTGACTGCGGTTCCATTTAACTCTGACGTCTTCTTCGTCTGGATAATCTCTCCGTTCTTTGTTTCAGATACCAGAATCACCTGAGTAGGCTCCTCTGGGTTCATCCGGTATCTTCTTTTCTGAAAAGTTATTATTCTTAATCTTCAAATATCTTATTTATTCTTACATTAGATGTCTTGAAAATTGGTCGGAGCAAGAACAATTTCATCCAGAACTCGTGTGGCTCATCACCATAACGTCCCAAACGATGCACTTTCATGACAATTCCGGTTGTCATGGCGGCGATTGAGACGATCACCATGTTGAAGAGGAAGTATGCGACTGGAAAAGATTTTTCTCGCTGGGTGCTCCTTTTTTATCCAAACAGTTTGTTGATTTACTTTCCCCAAATAAAAAAAAGCAACTTACCCAACAAGGGCACATGTGTCGAACTATGCGGAACCTTTTCACTAACAACCAGTGAAAGAACTGCCATTGTCAAGATAGCAGTGACACCCAATGTGAATCGTTCCTCTCTTTCGCCAGTCGTCGAGAATCTGGCGAACAGTCCAACGACAGAAATTGCACACATAATATAACTGGGGAATGTGAGTGTGACCATATAGAATAGTGGTCTCCGCTTAACAGAGATCTCAAATTTCACTTCCGACACCTCGATTCCCTCGTGCTCGTACTTTTCTTCAGAGACGTTCAGGTTCAAAAGATGCCACTCTTCGTTTCGCTTATAGTGCTCCAAAGAATGGTCTGTGTGAGCGTGCAGTCGGATTTTTTCATGACCATACGCCCAGGAGGCGATCTGAAAAAGAAATTTAAAAATTTCACAAGTTTGAGAATGTCACTCACCTCAATCGCACATCGCTGATCGTCCAATGGAAAGTGTCGAATATTGATCTCGCAAGACACGGTATGAACCGCCGGATGACTCGCCACCACCGTTCCATTATAGTGAATGCGTGCGGGAGCGCGAACCGCGGAGAGGAGATCCTCGTGTGCCAACCTGTTAGCTTTCACCCTTTAGACGATTGGGGGCTTGTAGAAGCCGCCCATGTGTATTCGGATAGGTGGGGGTGGGGAATGTTATTAAAACTTATTGTTAGTTTCTTCTAATAGTGCTAAAATTTCATAAACTATCAGCGACTATGGTTGTGTATAAGCTTGTTACTTCTCTTCTTAATTTTAATGACACTCCACATGTTGTGACACCCGGGTGTCTCCCTAATTGTTAGTTTACACATAGTGAAAGGGGGGAAGGAGAGACCCAAATTATTAATGATCATATTAAATTCTACACTTTCCAAGATTGAAAATTTTCGCAAAGATTTGGGGAAATAATTAGATTCTATTAGTAAGAAATAGGAAACAAAACTCACATGTTGAAAACAATAATATCGGGAACCCAAATCTTGTCCAGAGGAATCCATGTCTTTGTGATGCCTCCGAACAGCGCTGGATCCCATATGAGGCTGGGATCATTCCAGTGCTCGTCTACATAGATCAACACAGTCATTGTTTGTTTCAACTCGTCGATTCCGAGAATGTGAACCAGTTCTAGTTCATATTCAACGTATAACAAGCCGTCTGGTGGAGCGTGTTGGTTGTGTTTGGAGAGTAGATATTCAGTGAGACGTTTAGAAGAACCTGGAATATAAATTTTGAATCTGAGCAGGCAGGAAGGGGGCGTAACTCGCTTACATCGCTATACTAATGAACTGAAAAAACACCAAAATGTAGATCTTGGCGAGCACGGGCCGGATTTTTATGTTTTTTGACACTTTTTCTCTTTCCGTGGCATTTTAACGATTAGCCAATCGGCCAGTAATATGTACACGGAGATAGAACTCGCCGAGATCTACAATTTGGTATATTTTTCAGCTTAAAATATTGCGTTTGAAGCGAGTAACGTGTCGGCCCGTGTCGGCTTGCAAGTAGGTTCTTATTATTAAAATAACTGCAAGGTTTTCCGAATCTCAAGTCATCTGGCCCCTCGAAGAAAACCGCTGACCTCTATCTTTTCCTAGAATAATAACTCTCCCTCTGAACCTCATAAATCCTAAGCTCTTCTTCAATTTTCCCTCAATCTTCCCCAACTCTTCATCGTCACACCTCATTTCCCTCGACACTCACCTCATGTGGCCCCATCTTCATTTCCTTCCACTCTTCTACCTCTACGTCAAAAAAAAGACCCATTAACCGGTTTTGATTTGTGAGGAGCCCTCAATCGATCCCTCTGGAGGATGGATGAAGGCTTTTAGTTGCACACTGACACACACATTCACACTCTCTTTCTACTCTCAAACACTTGAGATGACAGAAAAACATGAGGCAAAAAATGTTTCTGTGATTGTGTTATGTTGTTGCTATTGGTTCTAGAACACACGAGGACAATTAAGAGTAAATGGGCTAGAAGGTTTTTGGAGTTTGGACAACATCAAGTTAGATGGCAGAAATTGAAAAAATCTCCTTTTTTTAATTCGTTCGCAATTTTCAGACTATTGAAATTCATTTAGTCTAGTTTTATGCATACTTGTCCACCGGGCCGACACACAGACAGGTGCGTAACTTTCTTCAAACTGAATGTTTTGAGCTGAAAAAATATAACAAAATGTAGATCGATGAGATCCGAATAGCTAGGCCGGTTTTCAGTCGTTAATGTGCCACGGGCTGGGAAAAATAGGCCAAAAAACACGAAAACAGCCGAAAAAGTTATTCTAGCCCGGTCCGCGGCACATTACCGAATAGCTATCCGACCCGTAGCAGATCACAACTGGAGCATTCTGGAACGTACTGGAACATTCTCAAGGAATTTAAAACATTTTGGCGCATTTTGGAGCATTTTGAAACATTCCGGGGCATTTTGAGCAATTTGTATGCATTCTAGCGATGGCTAGTCGTAAATGTGTCGGTCACCGATATATCTCACCGAGATCTACATTTTGGTATATTTTTCAGCTCATAAAACTCAGTTTGAAGCAAGTTACCCGCCGATCCGTGTGTCGGCCAGGTTGACAAGTATAATTTTATGAATATTTCATGCAAATTATCCCAAAATTTAATTGTCCAGTTTCGAACAGTCAACTATTTTAGGTTCATACATGTCTTAATGCCTCACGGAATTTTTTCCTGAAAACAATGTAAATCCATGTTTTGGTCACATTACCCTATTCTCATGACCACAAAAAGGAAGAGAGGGTGGTCAATTTGGGAGATTAGGGGAAGGAGGGACTCAATTTGCACTCATCCCGAAAATTTCCTTCATTCTCAAAATCGAATGATCAATGCTTACGTAGCGGATGTTTAGACAACTAATTTTGTGTCCTTGCCCGGTAATTTTTTGAGGTTTGGTCTTTCGAGAAAAAATATATGTATGAAATTTTGTTTCATATGGAAGAAGAAAAAATCATCAATTCTTTGCACTCCCTAGTGGTTATTGGCAACATTTATGATAGTTTATGGGTTTCTTGGGAGCTATAAATCCTCAAAAAATTGTTTCCTCAAAAAGTTCAGTACCTGGAACAAATGTTGGCAGTGTCTCGTTCACTTGTGTTAGTTCTTCGTCATCTGATCCATTGAGCTGAAAAAATTAAAGGATAATGAGTTTATGCTTTCTAAGAACTTACATGATTTAATAACACATTCGGCGCTTCTTCACTACTATCAAAATATGCTTCTGTTGTGTATGTTGACTGGAAAGTTGACGGTATTAACAGGAATGACAGGAGAAGTATTCGGTTCATAATCTGAAAAATGAATGAAAAAATTGCTTGGGTTATCATATGAAATAGATAGTTTTTAAGCATTTGTTGAAATTGAAGCTGATAAAAATATAAAAATATTTTTCATCTAGAATGCCTATTTTTTCACTAAAGTATTTTCTTGAAATTTACAGTTAAAAAAATATAAATGATTTTTTTTCAAAAGATGAACCTGAGTATTCCATGAAGTGAGTCATGTCTGTTTTTCCGAAATTCTCTTGTACATCTCGTGTTCAATTCAAAAATATAGGTTTTATTTGACTAGACTGGAACTTCCAGTCTGGAATGGAGTATAATTAAGATGCGTTTTCAGACAAACAACTTTTAGCCGCAATAATATTTAGAAACTTCATAAATATTTGTTATTAAGAGCCTTGCTAAGTATTTTAGATGCATATCTTTTTTGCAAAATCACTGAAACTCTATAAATAGTCAATACATCTATAATCTACGTGTCATTTGCATATTTCAAGTCATGCCAAACAAGATTATATGAGACCAAAAGAAAAAAATGTTTTCATTAAATTAGAAAATTGGAAGAATACATAGAAAACGAGAGAGTGAAAATGAGCTCACTCCTTCTCATCTCACAAATGAGTCCGGAGAGTCTCTTGGAGTCCTGGAAGAGAGCATCGCTAGCCCATCTCACTCCTCTTCAGAGGCTCCGCCCACTTTTCTGGAGTGGACCCCCAGAGGTGGGATGGAACCGAGGAGAAGGTGTGGAAAAGAATGATTTGTTAGGGGTAATTAAAGGATGGAAAAAGAGCATTGAGAAATGAGGAGAAGGTCAAGGAATTGAGAGATTGGAAGATTTTTCTGGTTGAATTGAACTTCTGTAACATTCTGGAGCAGCAGAGGGGAAAGGTCATCTATATAAAAGTTACTGTGAAAAAAATAAAGTTTCGACAATGATTTTTAAAAAATGCGAGGGAAACGCAAGTGCTGCAGAGAGTTGTGGGCCGAGCCCAAACTCAGATAAATTTTTAACGAACAACACTGAAGTTTAAGATAAAATCGTATTTTAAGTGTTGTTTTCAACGTTTTTTGATGAATATTTCCATATTTCTCATATTTATCAACTAAAGTAAGGTTTTATCTCAAAATTCAAGGTTGCTCGTTAAAAAAATTATCTGAGTTTATGCTCCGCCCACAACTACCTGCCGCACTTGCCTTTCCCCGTGAAATTTTTTTCTTGAAATTCCTTGTCGAAACTTTATTTTTTCACAATAATAAGGCTTTATCGAAGCACACAAACTGATATGAGATAGTTAGAGCTGCAAATAAAACCTGAAAACTTTCATTCATCGTTAGAAAATTAACGGAAATTGAATTTTTATTTTCCAAGTTTAACCAAATTTAGATTTTCAAAAAAAACGAAAACTTCAATGAGTCAGCACCTCGAGTCAGTTCGTCGAACTCATTCATTCAAGGCATCGGAGTGGGTTCGACGTAATCACCTGGAAAAATGAAGGAAGTGTAATAATTGAGATGATCCGATGAATGACGCCGCCGAGGGGTGGAATGGGTTCTATTGCACAAAGTTATTTTTACTTGGGAATCTTCATTGAGTTTTACGGACGTCAGAGAAAGATAGGCCACGTGAAGTTACTTATTACCGGCTCACGAACACTTGCCGAAGAGTGTTGAAGGCGCATGGAATTAGTTCGGATGGGTTTTGTAGTGGAAACCATGAAAAACCGGTGTAAAAATATTTAAAACCGTTATAAAATACGGTTTTTCACCCATTGTACCTTTAACCCCATCCGGTAAGGGTTCGTGAATCGATAATAAAATTTCATACTTTCGAAATAAACCTTCCCAAAAAGTCCACTTTCAGAACATCTCTTCTCCTCCCTAACAGCTGATTGTCGACCGATAAAATGAAAAATCGGGTGACATAAAATTCCAGACAGCTGTGTCATCATCATTCGGTGTGATTTTTCATGAAGATTCAGGAAATTTGATGATGCACTTTTAATGACCCTCTGAGAATGATAGCGGAGGAGAATCAATGAGAGATCAACACACAATGGTAGATCAAAAAACTAACTTACCAAGTCTTAAATTCAGTTGCGGTGTGAAAAATGGTTGGTTGTGCCTGGCCACTTTACATATCTCCACAGGTTTATTGTTGCGAACCAGAATGTCGAAACCGCCTACTTCGTTTTCGTTGCCGAGGAGTCTGAAAAATGTGATAATTTATCTGAACTAAAATTTCAACTTTTTACTTTTTATCAATATCCAACACATCAATCATATGGTTCAATACTCGATATTTCAGCTCGAAATCCTCTTGAGATGATGCTGTCAAAGAGGGACTCGCGTTCACCTGAAACAAATAAATCAGAACTCTTTTCAGTGTCGTCCCAGATCATAAAAGTAGATTGCATTCACATAAATCAAGTTCACCGGAAAACCATTTTTCAAAAAGATTTATAAATCTTCCTCTCACTTATCGGTTCAATGAGCAAAGTGAGCATTTCAAAAAAGCCAATTGTCCGAGAGAGAAATGAATGATCTAGTGCTTTTGTGAGTCGATCTAATGCTGGAGTTCCTCAGCTCTAAGATCCAAGGACGAGATAACAATAATTGAAAAAAAGGGGATCTGTCCAGTCCTGCCGCATTCCAAAAAATCGATAGACATTGCTTTTTGAAAATTTTTAAGAGACAATGTCTCGCTCAAGCCACCAGGCCATGTTACACATGTACCAAGTTGATCCGTTTTGGCTGATTTTTTGATATGTTAGTACCCTAGGAATTCTAAGATTTTTATATTATACCTCATTAGGCTCCGCCCCCTTTGACCTACCAAAACGATCAATTAAAGTTGAAAAATGAAATTTTTTCTTTTGAAAGATAGGATCAAAATCGCTTCAGAAATGAATTACCAGCCTTATTTTGTGCATTTTATAAGATGAACTATTTTTTGTAGCTCCCCTGCATCATATAGAAAAAAGCACTTTTTTGAAAAAACTGTCAATTTTTTCATGTTTTTTGGGTTTTTCGGCAGGTCGAAGTACTGTGGTCCGAAGCAAATTTATGATGATTAGATACATATTTGTGTTGGCTATTTGAAAATATAAACACCTTCCCCAGATTTTAGTGGCTAGCCGAGTTATGATCAAAAAAGTGACGAAACTTGATGCATTTCAACGTACCCCCCTCCATGGTAAAAAATGAGTGAATGACAAAAATCAAAAATATCTCGGATTTGAGTTATTTAAAGCTAAAATAGTACTCACACAAATTTGCAGACATTTCTGACCATGCTTCAGTGAATTACAGACACTTCCTCCATTTTTTCGAGTCAAAAAGTTTGACCTTTCGTAACTTTCCAGATTATTACTCAATATCTTAGAAACACCTGGAAAACAGTGAAATATACTTTAGAAACAGAAACACATAAATGAAAATTTATTTTAAGATAGAATGCTGGTAATTCATGTCTCAGAATATCTTACTCTCGTAGATCCATGAAGCTATCAGATATGAACTGAAACGAAAGTTGAACAAAGCGACAAAAACTGACTCTCAATTATTTATTTATGTCTTTAAAGTATATTCCACTATTTTCTCAAAGTTTCATGAACTTTGAGTAATAATCTGAAAAGTTACGAGAGCTCAAACTTTTTGACTCGAAAAAATGGAGGAAGTGTCTGTAACTCACTGAAACATGCCCAGAATTGTCTGCAAATTTGTGTGAGTACTATTTTAACTTTAAATAACTCAAATCCAAAATAGTTTTGATTTTCGTCATCCAACCATTTTATACCATGGAGGGGGGTACATTGAAATGCATCAAATTTCGTCACTTTTTTGATCATAACTCGGCTAGCCACTAAAATCTGGGGAAGGTGTTTATATTTTCAAATAGCCAACACAAATATGTATCTAATCATCATAAATTTGCTTCGGACCACAGTACTTCGACCTGCCGAAAAATCCAAAAAACATGAAAAAATTGACAATTTTTTCAAAAAAGTGATTTTTTCTATATGATGCAGGACAGTTAGAAAAAATAGTTTATCTTATAAAATGCACAAAATGTGGCTGGAAATTCATTTCTGAAGCGATTTTGGTCCTATCTTTCGAAAGAAAAATTTTCATTTTTCCATTTCAATCGATCGTTTCGGTAGGTCAAAAGGGGCGGAGCCTAATGGGGTATAGTATAAAAATTTTAGAATTCCTAGAATACTAACATATCAAAAAATCAGCCAAAACGGATCAACTTGGTACATGTGTAACATGGCCTGTAGGCCTATGCTCGAGCCAGTCAGAGATTGTCTCTTAAATAGCTAGGGGTTGACTGTAATAATTCGACTTACCTCCAAGAGCCATGGCTTTAAATTCTCATCAAATAGAATGTCATAGCCGTAAAGTTCAAAGCAGTGAGTGTCCTGAATAAGACGATGGAGCTTTTTTCCAGAACCTTTTTTGACATTCTTACCTGTATAATGAGATTCTGAACACTCCTTAGACTTTCTATGATTACTTTAGCCAAGTCATTCATTAGTTTTGAAACTTTCGAGTGGCCATGCATTGACTTAAAAAATCGCATCAGTTTTGGAAGACTCCATTTCAAACCGCGTTCTGGATCATAATCCGCTGCGGTCTTGGCAACGGCTACGTTGGTTAAATGAACGACTGGAAATGTTTTTTTTGTGTCGGATATCCCTAAAAGACAAAACTCACATGCATCATCCACACTATCCGTTGAATATCGAGAGTGAGAAAATCTAGCAAAGCCTTCCCGATGGACCCATGCATTCATTGGGCGGAACTGGAAATGTAGAAAAAAACTGAGTAACGTGGAGCGAAAAAAAGTATACTCACCGAAGTAACCAAGACATAAATTCTTACATCAAACTTCTTTCCTCCAACCAAATATGGATTATGTATATAACTCTGTACGACATATGGCAATGCCTCAGAACCACTCGAATCCTTCTTCTTCCATTCTTGCACATGTTTTAGTTTTCGAAACAAAAAAATTCCTTTCCCCTGCGCCCCCGCAACAGGCTTCATAATCCATATGGTGTCAGTGGGATACTTTCGAAATTCCTCAACGAACAGATGGTACTCGGCAGGTAATACATAACTGGATGGGATAAAATTGAATTCGGAAGCCACATCGACTCCAGATTTTTCCTTAGCTTTTCTTGCTTTTTTGTAGTTTTTAATCAGAAAATCTTTTCTAGTCAACTCGAAATCATTTCGAAAGTGACATATGAGTTGTTTCTCGGAGAACTTGTGTTTGTCGTAACATGTAGTCATCCATTCTCGTGTTACCCAAAAAAACTGCCAGTCGTCGCCTCTAAAATGTAACAGAACTATAAATTTAGTGACACCATGATTAAACTCACTGCGTCTGTGCCCATCCTTCTCGATTAGTTAGCACATCGGAGATAGTGTTCGTTAGAGCGCACTTGAACAGAACCTTCTTTTTTCTGAAATATTAAATAGTCGGAGTTTGACCAAATAGCATACCTCTGTTCTCTTGGTGTCTGTGGTGTACTTTGGGATGTGGTGATTGTTGGAATAGTTAGTTGGGTTCGTGGTTCTTTAGCAGACGACATTATTTAGGTAAGTTGGGGGATTTAATAGGAAAAATAAAAAAGGGATAGATTTGAGGGAAGGAGCGTTTTGACACCGGATGTCCGGATGTTCGCATGACTGCTCACTGGCTCAAAATTGGTGAATTTGGTGAAGCGTATTGCAACAAAAACTTATTTCGGAAAATCTGTGTGGAACGGCAGACCTCAGAGAACACAAGTCATGAACAGTTTAGAATTGTGTAAAACAGAACGTTGGGAAAGACTCAGAAAATGTATTTCTCCACCAATTAGTCCAAAATCCTTTTCCAACCCTCATAGATGGTCGATCTACTGATTTTTTCTTTAGTTTTTCTCAGCGAGGTATGATACATTCTAACAATAACATTTTAGTTTCAGAAAAACTCAACTTTTTGAAAAGTAAACTATTTATTCTCACGATTTAGAAAAAAATTCAATATATTCTAAATTTTAGCCCTAATCTTCTCCATAATTGGCTTCAAGTACTTCTCGAATGCATCCGGAACATCTTTTTTATTCAGATGACTGTGTGTAGTCCATTCCATCAACGCCGGGTACACATTTCCATCCCGTCGACCCAGCACACTCTTCAATTCAATTTCATGGATTGCGAAGGCGTCCACAATAGAGACAGCGTCAGTGCGAATGGTGGCGAGGGCTCTGGAACAGTAAGTTTATGACACATCTCTCTACTCACTGAGAGAATCTCTACGCACTCCGAAACACCACTTTTTAGCTCATCGATTTGTTGGAGTGTCATATATCTGTTCTCCATGAAACTGCCCTTATTTGAAACTTGTAGGTCAAAGATGTATAGCTTGGCAAGTGTTCTCAAAACAGGACGGATATCTTCTGGAGCTTGCGAGACCTTGAGGAGCAAGATTCGAACGATGTAGAGACGAATGTGCCACTGCAATGATAACTTTTATTTCTGATTCTTGGTTCCTAGAGGTGCACTTACCCTCGCGGCCTTGGTCAACTCCACGGAACACCTATTCCATGCTTCATGACTCTTATACATGGCACTTTCAGTCTTCAACTTGTTGAACGCTTGGAGAACGACTCTTCTAGTAGCGTGCTCAAAGTCTTGAACGATCTGATGGTCATTATAGGTTTTGTGACTTGACAGTGTAGAGACATTTGATTGACTCTTTTTATGAAGATATCCACAGATCCCAGTCGTATTCAGTCCTTCTGAAGCGGCCACTTTCATGAGGTATCTGAAGAGAATGCACATCTTATGTACATATAAATTATACACTGCCCGACATAAATATAGAGCCACTTGTGATCATCGACTATCTCACAAAAATGATGATACTTCAGGAAGTTTTTAGAATGGCAAAAATATACATTTATTAGCTGAAAAATGTTGAATGCAAAACATTTTAACTCTGCCTATTTATTTTTGGAAAAATCGAGAAAATGTGAAAAATGGCTTCAATCTATCCGACATAAGTATAGAGCCACTCACAAAAAGTGTCAAAAATGAGAAAATTACAAGCTTAAAACACTGATTTCGGAATCTTCGTCGAAAGTTGAGTTGGTTAGAGATATTTTTCCAACATTTTCAGTTAAAAAATTTTGAGAAAAATGAGAATTTCTGCGAATTTTCAAGCCTCTCAATTTTCAGTTTGTTTTGTCCAAATAAGTTCTATCTAGCATCTGATTTTTTTCAATATTAAGTGTGTAACTCATGAATTAGGGTTTAGTATAGTTTATGTGAGTATTTGAATCCTTTTGAACAACTTAGGTCATCTCAAATCCGAATATTTGGAAATTTTTTGAAATTTTGCATGCATTTACATCGAAATTTCTGGTATTTTCCATTTTAACTAGTTTTTTTTGCTTGTCAGACACCGAACTGGTCTTGTTGTTTTGTTTATCAACATTTATCCTGAATGAGCTCCACTGTAAATCAGCAAAAAAAGTAGCAACATGAAATTTTTGATCAGAAAAGTTGTAGCAAAATCATCAGGTTAATCAAACTGTGTTCAATGAGCAATTATGACAATAATTCCGCATATATTAGTGTTATTATCATAGATTTGTTGCAATTTCAAAATTTTACTGAAGGCGCGGCGCTTTTTACCAGAGCTAAAAATATACTACTGTACGATACAGGTGAAAATTCATGTTGCTACTTTCTTTGCTGATTTACAGTGGAGCTCATTCAGGATAAATGTTTATAAACAAAACAACAAGACTAGTTCGATGTCTGACAAGCAAAAAAAAACTAGTTAAAATGGAAAATACCAGAAATTTCTGTGTAAATGCATGCAAAATTTCAAAAAATTTCCTACTTTTCTGATTTGAGACAACCTAAGTTGTTCAAAAAGATTCAAATATTTACAAAAACTATACCAAACCTTAATTCATGAGTTACACACTTGATATAGACACAAATCAGATGCTAGATAGAACTTATTTGGACAAAACAAACTGAAAATGGAGAGGCTTGAAAAGTCGCAGAAACTCTCATTTTTCTCCAAATTTTTTAACTGAAAATGTTGGAAAAATATCTCTAACCAACTCAACTTTCGACGAAGATTCCGAAATCAGAGTTTTAAGCTTGTAATTTTCTCATTTTTGACACTTTTTGTGAGTGGCTCTATACTTATGTCGGATAGATTGAAGCCATTTTTCACATTTTTTTTATTTTTCCAAAAACAAAGAGGCAGAGTTAAAATGTTTTGCATGCAACATTTTTCAGCTAATAAATGTATATTTTTGCCATTCTGAAAACTTCCTGAAGTATCATCATTTTTGTGAGATAGTCGATGATCACAAGTGGCTCTATATTTATGTCGGGCAGTGTAGGGGGGGGGGGGGGGGGGGGGGGGGGGTAACACTCACTTAGCCACTTGCAATAGCAACACCAAGTTATCTCCCTCGTAGGTACAGCTTCCACATGAAAAAGCTAGCAACTCTGGAATTCCAGAAGCATGTGAGTAGCCATGTCCTCCACATGCCAGCCGACATTGTTCAATTCCTTGCTGCACTTCAAATGTGACTAGAGCCTTGAGTCCAGATGACAAAGCATGGATATCGGGAAGTTGGGAGGCTTCACCTTTCTTCAATTGTTTGGAGATTTCCTGAAAACTCACAGTTCAGTTTCTTAGTTGAAGTGCTTACCGCAGTAATTGCTTACTTTAAAAATTACTTGCAACTCCTCTCCAGCAATCCTGAAAGCAATCACTTTTGCCATGTACGGAAAAATGCGATATTGTTGAGTCTGATAGTCTAGAATTTTGACTTCACCGGCTCCAGGAACCAGCTCTCCTTGTCTACGGACGCATGAATAGCGTGTCGCAATTGTGACGGCGTTGGCCAGGTGATTGGCAATATCTCGAACCATCATGCTTCTCACGAACACCATTCCACCGTAAGCAAGTTTTGAATGCGGTGGTTTCACGTAGGTTCCATCGGCTAGCACCTGGATAAATAATATGAGAGTTATAAGTTTTTGGAATATTCAAAACCTTAGAATGCCGCATCAACAGGCTCTCTCTTGGGATCCGAAACTGGTCAAAAAGTAGATATCCATTATCGGATCCATTAACCCCTAACTTTGGTCCAATATCTCCCGATTTTAGATTAGGAAGGGTCTTGTGAGTCTCCATGTCTCTGAGCTGCACAATAAATGGGTGAGGTCCCTCACACTTTCCATTAGTCCACAAATTCGCCACAACAATTGCATGATTACAAAACTTTCCAAGACTTCCTGGCCACCACTTTGCTCCGCTAACCGTCGGAGTGTTGATAACAAACTCTTGGGTTTTTGGGTCATACGTAGCGGTTGTCTCCAGTTTTGAAATATTTGTCCCGTGCCCCATTTCTGTTTGAGCGTATGTTCCGATAATGGTACCAGAAACAGCACGAGGCATCCATTTGGAGAGTTGTTCTGAGGAAGCTTGGGATTGAAGAACGGGAAGGAACATAAGGTAGTGTAAAGAGAAAGCTTGTCCGTCGCGGACATGAACCATTCTAAAACATTTTTTGAAAAGAACTGTGAACTTATTGCCAGAAGACTTGGGACTTACTGTATGAAATAAGTGGTCTTCTCGATGTTTGTCATGTCAATCATTTCGTGGTACTTAGCCATTCCAGCCACTTTTCTAACGGAATTGTCGATTAGTTCCTCCCGACTCATAAATGGTGTTGGACGTGTATCCTGGAGCTCTTTATGGTCCTCAACGTACTTCTCGACTTCTCGGCGGGCCTGAGACAAAAGAAAAATTTATATATATATAATAGGAATAGTAAAGCATTTACCTGTAATCTCTTCGCTCCTCCATGATACCACTCAGTAAATCCATCTACATCAAATGTTGCCTTCTTCCGTTCTTCAGTAATATCCGGATTGTCCCCGTCTTGGATATAACGATTCATTCTGGAAACTGGCAATAGTTGAGTGATTTGAGAATAGGGCTGGTACTGAGGCATAATAGACAAAATATCGGTGGTTGATAAGTTTGTGGGTGTCGGAGGGGTGTTTTATACAACGCATTTTAATGGTTGTAGCCATTTTTTTTGTTTTTCTTCAGATGATAAGACGGACTACGGACTCACTCTTGTGCACCTGTCAATCAAACACAACTTTGTCAAGGAAACTTTTTTCTGCTTTCCATATAACTTTATGACGTCTTTTTCTTACCTTTTTGGTACGAAAATTCAAATGATAAGGAACTTTTTTCAGGGGTGAAATTGATATTAGTTTACTGATAATGACTAGAGGGAGTAAAAAACAATTTATTGACAATGCATTATGAAGGAAAATAAAAAGATTTTGAAATTTGATACAATTGAAAAAACAAGAAAATCAATAATTAAGGTGAGTAATTAAGCATTTAACTGGCTTCCATAAAATCCGAGTCAGATCGCTCTAGGCTGAATCCTTGCCTTGACTTGTAACGAATCACTTTATTATTTTTGTTTAAAACGAATTCTTCAACTGGAGTTTTATAGAATACTTCGACTAATCTGAAAAGCTTACGAGATTGTCCTGATCTTATGAAAATAAGTAAAACTCACTCTCCAATGAAAAATACATCAAGCGGCCATTTTAGAGCAAAATGAATCAGAATTCGTGTATCCAAATCATAGGGTTTTGACGTCACAACATTTTTCTTTAGAATTTCGGTGACTCTGCGAACAAATGAAAGTTTTTTTTAATGTTACAAAAAAACTCACTTGGTCTCCATTGTACTGCATTTCCTTCTTGATGAGGTATTTTTAATATACTTTTCACAGGTTACTTTCAAATTAAAGTCCTCCTTCTTTTCTTTCATTTCGAGGATAATAAATTTAATTATTTCATCGAGCTCCTCAGGTTTGTACCTTTGGAACTGCGAAGTTCTTTTCGGTGTCTGAAAAGCGTTTTCTTTGTTTTTGGAATTATTAAAACCATACCTCTGATTTTCTCAAAACAATGTTCTCTTGCTCGTCATTTGGTCTCTCGGAGCACTCCTTTATATTCTCTCCTCTTTCAACGCGAATCTCCACTAAGCGGTCACGGAACTCTTTATAAAAACTTTCTTCGACCTCAAATTTTTTAAGTTTGTTGTTATCATCGAATTGATAAAATATTCCATCCTTCTCCAATCTAAAATTTCCGACTTGATTTACCTTGGAATCAAAATAACTCACCCCTTCTCCATCTCCTTAAGCAATGCCATCTTCTTTCCGCCGTTTTTGATGCGTACTAGATGCATGAGATAAACAAATTTGACTGATTCGGGGAGAATATCAGTCAAATGGTTTGCGAATCTAAAAACACGAGTTTTGTTGTAAGTGGGGGCGGAGCCTAAGCTTACTTATTGAACAAATATTCATCATCTACTGGTCCCCAACCAGATTGTGCTTTCCTCCATTTCTTGAACCGAGCTACAAGATCTTCAAATGATTGGATCATGTAGAGTTTTTCCGACATGGTAAAAAAATATTCAATAGTGTTTTGTGGCTGAAATATTAATATGTATTAAATCTTCATAACAAGTCGCAGTTTTTTACTTACATCCGGCTCTCCGATTCGCTTCATCTCTTGAAAAGCTTCATCATTCGAAATAAATCCTTGAATTTTAAAGTAATGCATCTCCAGATAACCAAGTTTCTTGAGTCTGGAAAAGGAATTTTCATTTTTATAGTTCAGTGAAAAACTCACTTCTCACGAATCTCATTTGAAATGTCTAATCTGAAAGTGTAGGCAATTTGTAACTCCTGTTTTAGAGTGTATTCCCCAAGCGAAGAGTCAAGTCCTGAGAATGATTTGGTTATTCTGAAATCGTCCGAATTTTATTGCTTTGAAATTAACAGTAACTACATACCTATCCACTATACTATCAATTTGTTTCTCATTGCGATGGTGTTCATAAAACTTGCGTGCTTCTTTTTCCAAAGACTTGAATTCGACAGGATCCTCAGATATCTCGATCATGTATTGCAAAAACTCCGGTAAAATGTTATTTTTCGACACCGATTGAGTCATTTTTTGAAAAAGTTGTTCTAAAAAAATGTTAACTTCAATTATGTGTTCATTCGATTTAATGATGCAAAAGAATACAGAATATAACTGGTTATTCAAGTCGTGTAAAAATGTATTTTAATACATATTTTACCTTATTCACAAGCGGTGAGAAATGTATTTTTTAAACAAGTTTTGCTCCTGTTAGACCAACGCTTAACTGAGGCTTCTAAAGAAGAATTTCTCGACGCTCGTGAATAAGGAGGAAATGTAAAATACATTTTTACATGTCATTAATAAGCCTTTAATAGATATCTCGAAAATAAGAAAGTTAAGTTAAGTTAAGTTATAGTTAGCTAAGTTATAGCTAGTTAAGTCAAGTTAGTTAAGTTAAGATAAGTATAAGAAAGTTTCCATTTTGTCGCATTTCACTTAGTCACAGTTTTGTTTGTTCAGAACCCCTATTGCCAGATTTATATATAATTGAAGTTTTGATTTTCCCCCATTTTAAAGTTAAATTCATATTTTTAAAAAACAATTGAAAAAAAATGCAAATAATTCTTCGTTTTAGGACTTCTCTCTGTGGACGCCTGATAGCAATAGAGCACGTTTACATCGGCCTATCAACTTGATGCCATCAAGTAATAGAGAAGATGTATCGATTTCGCAATAAGCGATTTATTTATCAAATGGCATAGTGTTTTATATATTTCAAATTAGAATTAAATAAATAATTGAATAAACTTCATACGTAATTTTTTTAACCGAACACAAAAAAAATCATGAATCAAATGCTATCACATCGTTCCAAATCCGAAAGACACTCTCCCAACTCCAGAAGCGCTTCTGCTTCACAAATAAGAGATTCGCCTTCCGAATATTCTTCATTATTATTATCCCCAATTTGTTCGCACACTCGGAGCGCCGTCTCCATTTCCACAAGATTCGTGACTTCGTCGGGCGACTTTGTGGGTGAGGAGGTGTCAGTGTGCACCCAATGGACACCGTCTGAGCGGAGGACCACCTGGGAAAATATTGATTTTAATGGAGTGTGTAATTATTAATGGAGTGTATAATTATAATAATAATACATTTTCTTATCAGTTTTTTTTCTTATCAGCATCTCGAAAACTGTTCTCCTTCTAAGCACACCCAACTGAATAACTAAACCTCACCTGCCTAACTCCAGGTAAACTCAAACTTGTTTGAGTGGACCTTGACAAACTCCTCTCCGATACATCTGCTTTCTTTTCTTCATCTACTGAATAGCATCGCATTACACCAAGTGAAGTCGGTAATGCGTGATGGTGAGCATGATGGACAACCGATTTATCCTCGTTTCGACCCGCTTCGTATGTGGATTTCATCTGGAAAATATCATTAGGAATAGTAGAGAAAAATCCAAAATCAAGAATCCTTACCTTAGCCTGCAGAAGATTGATAACCATTGAGACAAGTGACAGTCCAACAAGAATAAAACCAAACATTGTTATCAAGAGACGAGGGGACGATGGGACTAAGTCACCGAGCCCTACTGTAGATAAAGAGGTGAAGAAAAAGTAGAAAGACTCGAGGAGTGTCCAGTTATGATCCCAAACCGATAAGACAAAGGAGCAGATGAAAATCTGTAAAATAGAATATATGATGTGCCCCACGCCAAATTTAATTTACTCACCCAAACTACAATCAAGCCGATACCAACTGGTAATGGAAGATCAAAAATATCCAAATCATGACGTTCCTGCTTCTCAATTTCCTTCATCTCCTCTATCGGTTGCTTCGTACAACATCTCATTATTCGTCTCATAAGCCGTTTCGTTTGAAACCATGGAAACTTCATGGTGATTGTCAGAAGTTTTCCAAAATCTTGAAGCACTAGCAGCATGAGAGGAATACCTGAAATTTCACATAGACTACAAATCGAAAAGACTACTTAAAAACTAACCAAATAGTGCAAAACACATGGTGAGTAGCCTCCCTGCATCAGTCATCGGATAAATGTGCCCATATCCTATAGTAGTGCATATAGTACCCGCAAATAGCACAGCATTCCAGAAATCCCAGTCCATTTTTTGTTGACTCCATTTAACACCGAGTTGATTCTCATAAGAGGCAAATTCTCTGAAAGCAAAAACCTTACAAGGGAAGTCTTTGGCGACGCAACTTTTATTATCGAAATAAAAAAGTTCCGACATTTTTTCCTCGTCGGTGTTTGCGGACTCAAGCCAAAATTATCAAATTTTGGCTTGAGTCCGCAAACACCGAGGGGGAAAAAATGTCGGAACTTTTTTGTTGCGACAATAAACGATCTATAAATTTGGTTATAGGTACTTACGACTACAAGAGTTCAAAACCGGCTAAATGTCTCTGCGAGCCGAGTTATGAGCTCTCAAACTTATTATATGGACAAGCTTTTTCACATGGAATTTCGAATCGTCAAATAGTATACGCAAGATTTTTTTATTTTTGGAACGTACGAAGACAGGTAAACCGTTGAGGAACGCAAATGGAACCGCGCGGTGGCGTATATGCTTCCGATTGGGAATTCCATGTGAAAAAGCTTAACCATATGAAAAGTTTGAGAGCTCATAACTCGGCTCGTAGAGACATTCAGCGAGAATTGGCTGCAGAAATGGACTCCCCGTAGTCGAAAGTACCTATAACCAAATTTATAGATCGTTGGAAAGCCGCGTCTACCAAGATTTCTCTTCTAGGACAGGTAGGATCTTTAAAAAAATCTCTTACTCCTTAAAAAACTGTGCCAACCGTGTCGATGTGTTTCCCTTGATATAAATTAAGAAATCCGAATTATTGAACACTTTCTTCATCATAATATCCACTCGTTCTGTTCTATTGTAATCGATTTTTTGATACCATTTGTCTCTGAGTTCCGATTGATAAGGCTCCTCAATAAGCCAGAAGACTAGACCACCGGCAATGCAATAAATGAGAAAAACAATTATTAGGACTGCGTGCTGGAAAAAAACTTTTTTCTAAATTCTTCTAAACACCAGTAAAAAAACCCTGACCTTCAATCCATATTTATGATATGCTCTATTCAATATAACCAGCCATAGTGGAGGCTTTTGCTGCAATTGTTCCACTTTCCGTTTTCCAGCAAGATGGGCTCGTCCGGCAATCTAAAAACCATAAAAACTCTATTGGGTTCTAGTACAAAACTCACATTGCTAGTATTCGGTAGAATATTTCCAAACATTTTTTCCCCGTTACACGTCACAGGGCAGATAAAGAAGAGACCTTTGGATAGGAGAGGAGAGAGGTCGTTTATATTAAATCAAGTGAACGGAGCGAAAGAGAGGACCTCTTCTATTTAAGCCAATTGTCTCCATCTCTTTCCCCTTTTTCAAGGGGACCCTTCTCACAGGATATTTGGATTTGAGCACTTCTAGGCACTAGTGAGATAAAAGGGGACGGAGATCACAAGAACTTCCGATGAAGGGTAATGAAATTGAGGATTTTGGGTCAGAATTTAGTAAGAGTGATGTTTAAAACAAATTTAAATTACCGTAAAAACTGGATTATAACGGCATGCTGTTATATTTTTAAACTGCCTTCCAGTGAAGTTTTTGGGATTTGGAGGCTCCTAAAAGTACACTAAATACTTTTCTAGACAATCTGTTTGCTATTTATAATGCTATACTAATCACGCTGATTTTTATCGGAATAATGAAAAATGTCCAGGAAAACGCTAGTGGGGAATTTTAAGCATGTAGAAGGTGATGTTCTATTACATATACCGTTTTTACGGTATCCTTATGCCTTTAAGTTGGTTTCTTTTATGCATAGCCTTTACCCAGAGGAATCCCGTTGGACTTTAGTCCAGCTGAACTTTTCTGAACAGGGAGGGCTCCAAAACCTTTCAGACTTTAACCGATTTTCCAATATCCTTGGTCCAAAATACCCAATTTATCAAAACTTACATCCCACACGCCTGCGGCTCCTTTCCTCATCTGGCCGTTTGCTCGTTGCAGCAAGTTCACCCGTTGCAGAACATGCCGCCGATTTGTGGCCACTGAAGCTATCGATCCGTCTGCCCGGTAGTGTGTTGGTACGAGCACTTCTTCTTGCTAAAAATGAGTTATCATTTCTCATCATACTTATTATTAGTGATTTATGAACCTGTGCAGTATGCTCTTCTATCAACGCTGGCAACATCAACTGAGCCAGAACGGCAAGACTCTGTTTAGCCTGTGGTTGATGACCCGATGAACTTCGTCTCCGCTTTTCTTCCGCCTTTTTTTGTTTGAATGACTGGCGGCTTTCGCCATGGGATAGCAACATTTTGCCAAGAATATCTAGAATCGGGGAAATGCATACGTGAAAGCCAGCTAACAGAGAGAAATCGGGTAGATTAAGAACTTCGGCAGAAAACTGAGGAGATGGATACGATCTATCAGCATTATATTGTCTAATGCCTGTTTTAAAAATTATACAGCTTAATGCGCATTTTCAGCTCAAAAATATAGGTTTAGTGCCATGAACCTATATTTCCAGATTTCAAGCAGACGGAAATGTGACTCAAAGCAACTCTAACTAAAACTTGGATCGCTGCTATCAAGAATACTAAAAATGGGCCAAAAAAAATAAAACAAAGATCAAAGAAAAATGTTTTGAGTTTCTTCCGGAAATGTTGCAAAAATTGAGTCTCGACACCAGCTCGACACTATCATCCAAATAATAAAACAAAAGAGTGTTGCCTCCTCCCAGCCCTCTCGAAACTTTTCGGCACAGAGCAAAACTGTCATCTCCCGAGGGATAAGTTCCTTCCATTTTTGAGTTCTTTCCAACAAAAAAAAGACCACTTTTTGATTTTGAAAAAGTGGAGAGAGAGGAAAAGAATGGCAACTATTCTGACGTCGCCTGCTTTTTTCCCGGTTTTTACCAACTGACGTCGTCAAAAATAATTCTGATTCTTGGAAGAAGAATAGCAGAAGACGGGCGGCACCGACCACCCCACCTATGGGAATTGACACGAACGGAAAACGCTTCATCATGATAGAGGCGACTCGGGGCTTTCGACCGAGCATTTTTTGGAAGGAGGGGGAGGAAAAATGTTTGGAGTCAAGAATGTGTGTACTACCTTATTAAAGGAAAGGGAGATTGAATAGACGGACGGATATCCGGGTGTCCGGATGCCAAATTGACAAGCTTTACCAAATGTCATCAAGAAGTTCGGTCTGTGTATCTAGATGTTCTAGCAAACAAGTGTTTTCCATTCTTGTCAAGGCCCGGCCCTAGGAAAATTTTAAAGACCCGGCTTAAAAAAACTGTTTTTTTCAATTTTTTATGATTTTGCTGCTAATTCTGAATCATAGTCTAAAACTTGACTTGATTCTAAGGAGGGCTCCTAGAGATTTTTAATAGCTTACCCAGAAGATTAGTTCTGCACCCATTAGTTCTGCATAAGAATCCTCAGAATTTTTACCAGAGACAATTTGACTACAAACTGCAAGAACAAGTGATCGTTACATACTGCACATTTCAAATCAATTCAAATCCTCCAACTTTTTCAAGCCTGTAAAAACCTGACTCACCATTATAACACTCTCCCAGCTAAGCTCAGATGTCGAATCTTGTAGAAATAAAATTGGCATCTTTCAACTTTCTCAACTCTTCTTGTAGAAAACCAACATAGTCGGAGAAACATCCCTCACCTAGTCATCAACCAATTGAATTTCCTCTTCGTTTTTGCAAACTGCACTGATTGTCTGATTGTATGTGTTGGTGTCCCTTCTTCTCTATAACTTCTTTTGTTTTGAAAATGGTTCTTTTTGTTTATTTCCTCATATATGTCAATTAGCTGTCTCTGTCATCATTGCCTCCCTTTCCTTTTAAAAGGTGTAGAGATGAGGGGGTGGAAAAGAAAAGAACATGATTTATTACTACACCTTTCACTGTTACGCACTCACTGTTATAACCTCACTTTTTATCTCTTCTACCTTTATTTTTTGGCATTTTAAATAGGCTTACTTCAGATATGTGTCTCAATGCTAAGAGTTATAATTTTTTATTTCGATCTTTGTAATAGATCTTATTATTGTACGAAAAATTTCCCTAGATAATTGTCATCTTCAAAAAAACCATGTTGTTCTATTTAACTAGGGAAGGTTATGTAGTCAGTATGGAGTTATGGGACTTGACTTATATCATTGAAAAGCTGGGAAACGCTGATTCTAAATATATATTCGGTTTTTGCCCTGGAGGCTTGGTATTCGGAAAACAAGGTCAAAGCTCGCAAAAAATAGAAAGTTTGTAACTCCACGGTCACTTATATCTTTTCAAAGCGTTTTCAAGGCTCGTTCAAAATTATGTCAACTTAGTACAAAAATAAACGTCGTGGTTTGCTCTAAAAATGTAGCTCAAGTTAAAAATGATTCGACTAAACAAGGTTTTTGACATGCCCTTCAATTCGACCTAATTTCAGCAAATGTAAAAAAAAACAAAACTTGTCAAATTTCGGCCCGGTTTCAAGAAAAGATTTTTGATTGACCAAGTTCTTTGAATTTTTAAAAAATTTGCAAAAAAATCCAATCTCTTGATGCATAACTAGCTTTCGATTTAATTCTGAAATAGTCAAAAATTCGACCGATTCGGAAAAAAATTCAAATTATTTCAAAGTTTCGGTCAAAACTTAGTTCAAACGTTTTTTGAATTTCAAAAAAAACCTAACCCCAAGACGATTTTCTGTTTTTCCCTTACCAAGTTTGAAAAAAAAGTTCCCTCATTTTTTAAAATTTTCATTCAATATTCCTACTAACTTCCTCTTTTTCAATCAGCCCCCAACCCACATTTCAATCAATTTTTTGGTACTCCCCCAATGTTAGCCGTTTAGCCATGGTCTATACAAAATCAAGGTTAAATATCTTAATGATCTCATTTAACCCCCCGTCCCCTCCCCATTTCTTGTTTTGTAACAATTCTTTTTTTTCTTATTTCAAGGGAGAGGAAACGTGAATGATATGCTTGATTGTTGTTGCCTCTCTTCTCTCCACCGTTCCATCAGTGATCACATTTCAACCTATTTGGATTGGCGATAGTTGTAAGTTTTAGGTTTTTGATTGCTCATGAAGTTTGGATGCTAAATTGGTTGAGATCGGTTAAGATCGATTAAGATCGGCTGAGATCGGCTAACTTTGAGATCCCGTCACGGCTTTCCGGGGTAGAAATGTTATTGTTACATGGTTGTGTAGATCATAGCAGGATCTTTATTTTCATAGTTAACAACTTTTTGGTAGCTCCGCTCACATTTGAGATAGGTACCTTTGAATATTGTCCATTTTGCAGTGAGATATGATGCACCTACAGTAGACTAGAACGCAATTTTGAGAATTCGGCTTATTTTGATCAGTTTTCTCACGTTTTTTTTGGGTCTAGAAGCGTGTTTTCTGAATTTTTTGAGATTTTGTGCATTTTTAGTTAGATATGGTATCTATAGTAGGTTAAATTTAGCAATTTTAACAACGTTTGGCTAATTTTCAGATATCCTCAAAATTTTTATTACATATCTCTAGTCTTTTTTCCAGTCTCCACCGACTCCTTCCTCTCCCCTATCCAAAATCAGTTGCTCTGGGAGACATGTGGTAATCAGAAGACGTCGAAACACAAGAGATTCCCATGGGCGGTGTCATTTACTGTGGATGGAGTGAACAGGCTGGGTGGATCTATTATCAGTCCGTATCATATACTCACAGCGGCACATGGATTTGTCACAACGATCGGGGCAAGAGGCAACTTGTGTATGGATCGGGATTTGAAGCATCCGAAGTGAGTTTTCGTCTGATTTTTTGTACAATTTTAAGAATCGGAAGCATTTTTTGCTTGTTTAACTTATATTTAAACTTTTTCAGTAGCTCCGTGTACCGATCCATTGAATTCCTCCGTGAAACCAGAAAAGTCGCTTATGGTGGGAAGTGTATACGTGGATTCACGGATGAGTTCCCAAATGATACTAGGTGTCCGAAGCCTGATGTGGTGCATAATAAGGTGAGACGGTTCATCTTATTCGCCTGTGACTGACGGCTCGCTCAGAGTTCGATCCGAGGATTCGGCTCATGGTGACCTAAGTTTTTGGGTTTTCAAATTCTAGGTCATTATTTCTTTTAGATAGCAATTAGGTTCCTCACTCGATAATATAAGCTGTTATCTATTCGCCTGTCCCATACCACGCCGAGAGTTCGGCCCGGGGACGAGGTGTGGGTCTCGGGTCCCGTTGCGGAATTTCGATACCTACGGTGCCGAACTTTGAGCGAGCGGTCAGCCACACCGACGAATGGGTAATAGCTCACAGAAGTTGGAGGCGTAAGGTTCGCAACAAATAGATTTGATTTTTTTGAGTCGCGTTGCGTGCGCGTCGCGGTTAGATTGAAAGATACAACACGTAAAAATCCTTGGCACCGTTATACTATCAAGTGAGGAAGCAATTTGCAATCTTAATAAAAATATGGCCTAGAATCTCGATGCAGACAACTTAGGCCACCATGAGAACGAACAGTCGACACTGTCATGTTCAAATCATTGAAATTCAACACATTTTCCTTTTTTCGTTTCCAGATCCGGAGTGTCCTTGTCGACGGGGACTTCGCCGCTTCCAACTGTACACAGGGACACGACTGGGCTATTGTAGAAGTGGAGAAACGAATACAATTCGGGAAGGATATACAACCGATTTGTCTTCCACGTCCACAAATGTATTATACCAGAGCGTTGACAGTTCCCGGCTGGGGAAGGAGTTATAGTAAGATGCCTGAGAGGGATCTCAGAAAAGTCTCAAAAAACCGATGCTTTTTAGTTTTCAACGAAAGCGGTCCACTGATCCATGAGATTCCAATGAGAGTTGATCAGGATTGTCGGAGACCGTGGAGTGATAGGCTGCCAGCCAGCGCGGATGACTATGTTTGTGCTACCTCGATGGACATTTATAACTACTCGGCGCCCCGGACTTGCCATGTAAGTCATGTAAACTGGGAGTCTAGAATCAAAGAATTATACCATAAAATAATAATTTTCAGGGGGATAGTGGAGGTGGTCTCGAGTATCGCGACGAGTTCGGACGGGCCTTCTTGATCGCCATCACCTCATTTGGCACCCGTGGATGTCCGAGTAACATGCTAGCAAGGTTCACAAGAGTGGATGTATATCTAGACCTAATTTGTAAATATACGGGGGTTTGTTATTAAAGTCCGGGGGACTCTTTTTCGAAAACGGGTCATAATGGAATTTTTCAATAAAACAACAAGAAAACAGTGAATAAAAACTAAAAATCAACAAAAAAACAATTTAAGAGAATTAGACCTTCTTCGCCTTCTTTTTCAGCAGCACTTTCTTCCCAGATTTTGGTGTTTTATTCGGCGACGGCTTCTGAATCTCCTCCACGTCAGACTCCACCTCCTCCTTTATCTCCTCTTCTGGCACCACAACTGCCTTCCGCTTCCTTTTAGACTTCTGATTCTCCACCTCTTCCACGATTTCCACGTCATCGTGCGACATCTTCTTTTTCTTGGCCACCGGCTCCATAACATCCCAAACGTCGTCTTCCTCGATGACGTCATCATCATCGCTTTCAGATCGGTAGCCGTCTTCTGTCATCTTTCCGTACTCGGCTTCATCCTCGTCGATTTCTTTTTTGGCCGCGGATTTTCGGTCGTTTAGAATGGAGAGCTCATTTCGGAGGAGCACACGATTCAGGCGAGCTTTGCAGTAGATCTGGAACTCAAAAATAGAAAAAAATGGTCCTTGGAAAGCTGGCGCACCTTATGAACCATTTTCCTGGTCTGCAAATCATGAACTCTCAAGAATCGATCAATTCCCACCGACGCCGCCAACGGCATTGTCGGATGGCCAGAAATGCTTCGAATCGATCCGGCTTGTCCCTTGAATTTACACATCGGATGCACTTTACTACGCAAATCGAACAATCCCATTTCGCCGATCGAGTTGGCGGCGAGAATCTGGTTTGTTTTGTTGGTGAGCGATGTGCACATGATCGGGTTCTCCATGAATACAATCTTTTTGACGGGCCTTCGTTGAGCACGTGGATCGTAGACGCGCATCTGGAAATTATGGAAAAGTTTTTTTATATTAATCGATTCTAAAAGAGAACATCGTATTGGGGTTAGGTCCGAAAACTAGTTTAAAGCGAGTTAAGAGATCGATAGCAAAATGTGAAAGTTTTGACCTGAATAACCGTGAAATTTATGAAAAATCGCATCGAATTGGAAAAAAATCTGAATTTTTAATTCAAAACTATTAATTTGTCGGCTCAATTGACTTTTGGCCGTTCTATGAATCGAAGTTTTAAGTGCGAATTTTAAAATTTAGAATTTTTAATATGAATCCATCAGTCCCTGAAAAGTCTCCGGAGCTCCGGAGGAAGCATGTGTTCAAGCAGAAAATTTGGAGTAAAGGGGGGAAGGAGGTGTTCAAAATTTTTTTTGAATCCATTCAGAAAGCCAGGGAAAACGGAAAATCGTTTTGGAGTTAGGTTCGAAAATCAGAGTGAAGTGAGTTCTCCTCGTCGACACATGAAAGGAATGTTTCAAAATTTTTAAAGAAAAAATTCGAAAAACTATCATTCACGTGCAGACGAGGAGAATTTCTACTGAAATGTACTAAAAACTGCACGACGGAAAACGATTTTTGGATTTTCGGACTTAACTTCAAGAGGATTTTCTGTTTTCCCGGGCTTTCTGAATCGATTAAAATCAAAAATCTTAAATTTTGGAATACCCACTTAAAACTTCGATTCAAGGAGCGATTAAAAGTGAACCGAGCCGAAAAATCGATAGTTTTGACGTAAAAATTCAGTTTTAGTAGCATTAGATGCAATTTTTCATAGATTTCTCACTTATAGAGCTCTACACTTGCGCATTTTCCTATCAAAGAATTCTTATTGAATATCAGAGCTATCCGGTGGGTTTCTCATAACTCTGAAACATGTTTCGCTTATATTTGTGTCTTTTTGGCTGATAATTAGAAAAATTCACTGAATATTGTGCCTAAACATAGAAAATGTGATTTTAACCACTATTATGAGACATTTTAGCCCAAATAATAGGTTTCGTTCCAATCCGCAGTGCAGATTCCGCACCTCATGAAGCTTCGTCGCCTCGAGAATCGTATTCTCTCCTGGAATGAATCTCGCATCGGTGATCATAATCGGAATCTCCAATCCAAGCATATCGGGCGGCACATTCTTCGCACTCCACACTTGTTGCCCAGTCTCCAAATTCCACGTCTTCAACAGATTCTTCATACCGCCCGTCACGATTTCCGGCTTCTCGTCGGAGCCGCGCATCACTGCCACACCGGGACCACACTTCCACTCGGAAACCGTTTCGGATTTGTCGTTCCACACTTGAAGTTCACCACTTTCGACGCATGTCACGATTTTTTCGCTGAAAATTTTAAATTGGTTCGAAAAATAGCGATTTTATTTAGTTACTCTAATTTATGAAGTCCTTTAATTGGTCCGGTACCTCCTGTGACTGTTAGAATCGAAACTTGTTCATTTTGCTCGATATCGTACAGCTGGAGATCTCGATTCATTCGGGCGATTAAAATTTCTGTCTGAAATTAAAAAAAAATAAAATTTTAAAATAAATAATGTTTTAAATTCCAATTCGTGTACCTGCTGATCATCATTCCAAATCATCGAAGTGATTTCATCGCTTTTCGGGTCCAAAGTGCTCACTTTATTCAGATTTTCGAAAGTGTTATCTTTGAGAAGTGCTCCCTTGAATGTACCGGTCGTGGCACCGATATAGCAGTCCATTTTACCTGAAAAACGTTGGATTTGAATTATTTATTTATTATTTATTGTGTTTTCGCCAAAGAAAATGTAGGAATTTCTATAAGAAACTTAAATTCAAGAAAATTTAGTTGAAAAGTGAAATAAATGAGAAATTGCGCCCCACCGAACACAGCGGCAGGTTTGAATTTTAATTTTTCAAAACAGTTTTTGCTTAAGCAGCTTTCGCTCCTTTAATTTCGAAATATACCTCGTTTTTTTTTTTAATTTAGGGATCGCCACAATTTTTTCTACATTTTTTCATTGCTTTTCACCGAAATTTCATCTTTATTCTCGAGTAATCGACAAAAATCAATAAATATCGACGCAATACAATGCAAACACGCTCTAATGATAGGGAGGGAGATTCGAATCGGCAGCCCGCCAGCGAGACACCATTGGCGGCAATTTTCTGTTTTCGACACCATTCGGAGGTGTTCTCGAGCACCCATTCCTCCAATTCGTCATTTCCTTTCATTTTTGCTCAATAAATCTGTATTTTATTCATATTTCTTTCTAAAATTTCATTCTACTTCTAAAATTCTCCATGTTCCCTTTGCAGCGCGTCAAGATGATGCTCCTTCGAAGCCAGGCGAAGAATATAGACCCGGCTGCGCCAGGTGAGTTCTCGACGATTAACGAAGAAATATCGATTTTCGATTTTCACTGAAAACTTTTCAGCAGATCCTGCCAAAAACCACAAACGAAAGCAGACGGAGCAACTTGGTGCGCTCAAGAACCCAACGGAACCAGCCGCCAAGAAACAACACAGCAAGGTGTGTATGAGCATTTTTAGGCGATATATTGTGCCAGAAACCGCAAATTATCGACTGGAAGCAATTTTTGCGCTTATCAGTAGCCGATCTCTTCGTAAATTTACCCAATAAACCTCAAATTTCTTCCAGGGACTGACAGAGCTGCGAGCACACATCTCGGGCTTCCAAATAGACTCGGCAAAGCGAGACCCACGTGATCCACTCGGCGCAAAGTCATCCAAAGAGGACGCCGAGAACATCGCCCCGGTGCCAGCCAAGGCGGAGTACGTCGATCCGTGTCCCCACTACGACTATGACGCCGAGGAGGCCGCGAATCCGGAGAGCGTTTCCGAATACGCTCCGGAGATTTTCGACTACTACAAGGCGCGTGAGAAGATGTTTCAAGTCGCCTCCTATATGCATAAGCATCCGGAGATTGATGTGAAGACGCGTGCGATACTTGTTGATTGGATGGTCGAGATTCAGGAGACTTTTGAGTTGAATCATGAGACTCTTTATAACGCTGTCAAGCTCACTGATATGTTCTTGCATAACAGCAGAAATATTGATAAGAGCACCATTCAGGTAAGGACTAAATTTCCCATACAAGTGAACCGAGCCGACTTCGGCCGCCGCGTAACTCACTTAAAACGGAGTTTTATGCGCTGAAAAAGACACCAAAATGTAGATCTCGGCGAGTTCTATCTCTTTGACTCAATACAGGTCGGATGGCGGCTTGGTAATGTGCCGTGTTCCGGGCTAGAATAGCTTTTTGGCCATTTTCTCGTTTTTGGCATTTTTCCCAAAAATCGAAAATGGCGAAAAAGCTATTCTATCCCGGCCCGCGGCACATTACCGATCCGGCCCGTATTGAGTCACCGAGGTAGATCTCGCCGAGATCTACATTTTGGTATATTTTTCAGCTCATAAAATTGAGTTTCAAGCGAGTTACGCTCCGGCCCGGTTTGCTAGTATGAAATTTCAGTTTTTCTTTCATTTAAAGTTTCAAAAATCGATATTCATCCTTTTTTCCAGAAACTCGCCTGTGTGACCATCTTCATCGCCGCCAAGTTCGATGAACGCTCACCACCACTCGTCGACGATCTTATCTACCTCTCGGGAGACCGTTTCACTCGTGAAGAGCTTCTCGCCATGGAGCGCAACCTCTTCTCCACCGTCGGCTACGATCTCGGCTCACCACTCAGCTACCGCTATCTTCGTCGTCTCGGACGCGTCTGTCGCATCGACATGAAGTCGTTGACGATGGCTCGCTACATTCTCGAGACTTCGTTGATGGTGTACGACTACGCGTTCGTGTCGCAAGCTCGTCAAGCCGCCGCCGCATTCGTGTTGGCCATGCGTATGCTCGATGCGAACCACGAATACGAGTGGAATCCGGTTCTCCAGAAGTACTCTGGATTCACTGGCGAGGAGATCGCACCGCTCGTTGAGCACATGAACCACATCATGCATTTCGTCAATGCCAAGTGGACTCAGCTCGCTAGCGTTCGTCAGAAGTACTCTCATGAGTGAGTTCTAACACAGGAACATTAGGGGTTTGCAAGTTTGCAATCTTTCCAAATTGCTCCCATGGATAAGAGCTACTTGATTAGGCAGATCCAAAATTGTGCTCGAGAAAAACCGTCTCAAAGTTTCACCTCTGTGGTTAAGTCCTGTAAAAGCCCGAGAATGGCTTCCACAACCAGGGATGAAAATGGTTTTTCTCAGTGACAAGTGACGAGCACAATTTGGGATATGCCTATTCCAGTTGTCCCAAGTCCCTAATAGCAATTTGGAATGATTTCAAACTTGCGACCTTTGAAATATGTCTTACTAAATAATCATTTTTCTTTTCCAGAGTCTTCTTCCACGTCGCTAAGGTTCCATTCCTGCCGGACACTCTCCGAGGAGTCGATGAGCACACTTACGCTCCACTGCCAGTCCTCAGCTACCCATAACTGATTAATCAAAACCAAACAAAACCAAATATTTATTCATCAAAACATTTTACCGGATTCTAAATCCCCCACCACTCTCCAATTCTCGTTTCTCAAAAAATAACGCGGTCACATAATTATTTTTGTCGTATTTTTGCACCACTCTCCACACGATTGACTCAAATTATTTTGGTTGTATTTTTTTCATTTTAAGTTTTCTCAAAACTTGCAAAACTTCTCAAAATCTCATTTTAATACTGATGACCACCCCCTCCTTCATCTCATTCCCCCAATCCCGATGTTACTATCAATTGTTTGTTAAGGCCTCTCAGCCTAACAAAACCTAACTAACTGACAATTGATAATCTCATCGGGATTTCCCCCATTCCCAAATCTTTCAACAACTTTCCCCAAAACTTTGCGATATTTCTTCATTTTGACATCCAAAAATTTAAAACAAGACTTTTGAAACAAATAAAACCGTTATTCGCAAGGAAAATATGCCTTCATTATTCTCACTGCTTCCCTCATCCCACTTCTCGCCGCTCCAACTGTCGTTTGATACATCGTCGGGTCGGTGTGCTCGCCAGCGAAACAAACGAGTGGCCTGTAAGATTTGATTGAAAGCGTTGCGTGTGCGTAGCGGTTGACCCATTGCACCACAACTAACCTCCCTTCTTCTCCTATTACCGGTTCACCAAGTGTTTGAATATCTTCGGTCCCGTGCTGTCCTGGTGTAAGATACGAATAGCTGCCTAGCGCATACTCATCGCTTATCCAATTCTTTCGGTAGATTCTCACGGATGATTCCACGTGGAATGACTTGAGATTATGTTTCAGATGAGCGTCTAGAAGGTTCTTTAGCTCCGAATCGGACAGTTGTGCGACTAGAGAAGGACCACTGCCGGCGATCCAGCAGGTTAAGATCTGGAATTATACATTGGTTGATTTTGTGGAGTATAAGAAACTCACATTTTCAGCCCAATTACTCGGCTGAAAAACCATGAAATCATTCATTTGACCTTCAGATGTAATCATTATCGTTGAGGTGTCTTGTGACCACCATGGTGTCTCGTACTCCATGAAAACCTTCAAATTATTCCCGAAGCCCATTTTCTCGATAACTTCTTGCTTGTCACGTGGTAATTGAGGAGTGAAGAGAGATCTATGATGGGCCTTTAAAAATCCCAATGAGCTGGTGACAATGACTGCGTCAAAGTTGAGAATCTCTCCGGATTCTAGACAGATTTTGACGTCGGGATTCTCCGAGTTGATATTTATGACTTTGGAATTGAGGCGGATTTTATCTTTTGGAATTTTCGACTTGAATTCTTCTAGAATCTTTTGGAAACCATATTCGTTGAGCACTGCAGAATCCTCATCGTCAGTTCCATCGTCCCAGAGAGATAGGTTAGAGAGTGATAGCTGGAATACGGATATGATGTGAACCAAAAGAAAGTTTTTTTTTCAAATTTTCAAATAACGTCTCCAAACGCCAATCACTTTTTATTTCACTCATTTTTCCTTGGTTTTTAGACCAAAATGTTACGTTTTTCAATCATTTCTTCTGTTGAAAACCTCTAAAAACTCACAAAATCCCTAAAAATTCCAAAAAATGTTTATTTTTATTTTTCACATTTTTTGTTGGGAAAACTGGTTTCTACACCAATTTTTTGTGTTTTTCCCGATTTTCTAATCTAGAAACCCTGAAAATGTCTCCAAAAGAGACGGTTTCAAAGAATATAGTTACGTGACACATTCGAACCGTTTTGATTTGCTGGTTCTGAAATTCAGCCTAATTTCAAAAAGACTTACCTCTTGAACCGGGCTAGACCACTCGGTTTGAAAATAGTTTTTATAAATTCCACATAGCTTCCGAAATAAATCACGATCTGGGATTGAGGAATTGTCTAGGTTTTCATCAATTTTCGAATCGACACTCTTCAGGAATGCTTCTGATTTCTGAGATTCCAGGTAGAGTGTCTCGTTGAGAGATTTGACGAACTCATGGAAGGTTTTTAGAGTTTCTCTGAAATTTCAATATATGGACTTCGGGACACGAGAAGGCTCACCTATCAACTTGTTTTCCATCGACTACTGTAACCGTACCGTCATCCAGCATCCACAAATCCGCAGTCCTTGGCTCAAACTTATCCAGCAAATCGAGTTTCTCAACAATTCCATAAATTTCATTATCGAAACCGTTCACATATTCAGCTCCAAAGTGAAGGAATCCATTCTGGTATTCAAATGGATACACTCGACCACCCACACGATCCGAGCCCTCGAGAAGGAGGTAGTCGACACCGAGTTGCTCGAAGTGACGGGCGGCACGAAGACCAGCGAAACCGGCACCGATTATGCAGAGTTTTGGCTGAAAATAGGAGTTTTTAGGAGGAAAAATCATAGAAAATGGTCAGAAAAAGACTGATTCGACCCACAGAACTCAAATTGTCTTATTTACATAATTTCACAAACCTCTTCATAGAATGACTCAGAAATCATTGGAAATAGCGCTAAAAAGTGCAGCCAGATAGCCCACACTTCCAGACACAAAGTACAATCTGAGTGCAAGTTAGGAGGCTGTCCACGTGGTAGTAGACACACACGAGAAGCTCGTAAGTCAAAAGATGAGGAAAACGTCCTCTTCTTTTTTCTCAGGCTCGGGAGACGCAGACATACTAAATTAGAAGCAGAGAGTTTGGATTATGTGGTGTAATATGACATAAGCTACTGAAAATCTGAAAAAGGAAGAAATACGAGGAACAGTGACTAGGGAGTGTGGGAGTTTGGGAAAACTGAAAATAATCGAAGGATTTCGGGGAACGTAAGGAAAATTTGAGAGATTCCAAATGGCCTCAGGGCGACACTTTCTGCTGCCGTCCTTAAGAAAAGCTATTCTGCCAATTTAAGGATTTCTTCCACTAACTCTTCCGCTCATCTCTGTTACTGAATATGAAAATATACGTAAGTTCCTTCGATCTACGGATATACAACTATCAACAAGCAAAGTCCAACAGATGACTTATCAAGAAAATGAAAAAAAAAACTGAATCAACGATGAATCAATGAGGTAAAAAATGGGAAGGGTGTGGCAGACAAACATACGCGTATTATTGTTTCGCGAACACTTGTCTGGGGTGGGGTCTCGTAGTTGAAATGACAAAAATTAAATTTCAAAAATTGACAAAACATTTTGTGAAAACATATTTTTTGAATCCGGGCCAATGATCCGAAAAAATTCCATGCGCCTTCAACACCCCCAACAAGTGTTCGCGAACCGATAATATAAGGTGCGCCAAAAAAGAATCGTCATCATCATGAGGACGGTTCTTGAAAAAACTTCGCGTTTCTAGACACCTGTTCTAGCCATACATGAATTCTAGAGACTAAAATTTAAGACTGGCTATCAGCTTGACTTATGAATTACCTTTGCGACTACATACCGTAAAACCTCTAATAGAGGTGTCCTCAGTAGCAAGAGTTTAGTGAACAGTATCTCACCTGCCTTGAAAGCTATCAAGTTTTTTCCAACTGAAAAAACATTTTGTAAGTATTCAGCTATATTTTGTCTGTTGCCAACTTTTTCATATTTCCTTTGAGAAAAAAAAAATATACCACGTTAAATAGACTTAGGAGGAAGCACCTCTATTAGAGGTTTTACGGTATATATGTAGTTCAGTTTGTACTGATTTTTTTTGCCTAGTACAGCAATGATGGTTCTACCGAGACTTTTAGTTACATGGAACACATGTGTCTGATGGACACTCTCTTATTTCCATGACACTGCTAAGCAACTACCCATGGCTACTCATCCTTCCCGTTTCCACGAGCTCGCCACTTTTTCATTTTCATCTCGCTACTCTTTCGTTACACTGAATGTTTGGTGTTCGATAAATGAACTGTTTTCGATTATCTATCTTCAGCACCTTTTTCCAGAAAATCAACACAGAACAAGTGTGATCTATGACCTTCTGGTGGAGGAGAAGAAGAAAGAGAGAGAGAAAAAAAACAGAGAAAGTGAGAGAAACAGGGAGACAACTAGTTGTTCTTCCCAACCATTTGTTTGCTTTTCTCCCCTTCTCCCATCTCTATCAGTCTATTTGTTACTATTGCCGCTTGGTAAAAACTTCGGAAGCTTTTGACTGTATCTTCTTTACTCAGCTTATTATTATGATCATTTTATTTTGTTTTCTCAGATGTATGCTTTTCTGACAGCCGAAACCCTGCTGAAATTAAAAATTTAAGTTTCATGAATCTTGTAACTGAAAAGTCAACTCTATGTAATTTACTCCTATTTTCCATACTTTTTCTCAGTAACTAGATGGTTGTTGTTTCTTTTCACAAGACACAACACGATCCCATTTCAATTTCCTTCTTTTTCAAAAAATGAGCTCTTTCTCTAGTCACATGCAGTCTTTTCCACTGACTTTTCCACTGAGTGGGTAAACTTTTGTTGTGGTTTCTTGTTTCTTGTTTTGAGTTTTTTAGGTTCCAAAAATCATGGAGGAATAGGGCTGAAAATGATTATCTATGAAGTAATTTTTCTCTCTAATCGTCAAATTTCAGTGCTAAGTTCCGGGTTTTTTGAGCTGTCGTCTTAAAATTACCATAACTCTCTAGGGAGTGTCCATACCAAAAATCTGTCAACTACAAAAATTTAGTGAAAGTTTTGATTTGTAAGATCCATTAAAAACTTTCTTAGTGGGACAATCAGTCATACCGTAACACCCTATTAAAGTTGGTCATTGTCAACTAAAAAGGTTCAAAGTTGTTAGAATTATGGGCATTACTGTAGATAGGAAGTGACACTGTGACGCAATCTAAAACTCCGTCATTATTCAGTTTCAATCGGTTTTTATGCAAATTTGAATCTTAAAACTAATACAAACAAAGTCAAACTTGTTCCAAAATTCTATGTTAATTTTGATCCTCTTTTTAATCCTCCCTGTCTCCAAAACGTAGTCAACAGACTGAATTCCCTCTACTCTAGGTGCATAATTTTACCATCATTTGGGTACACTCCGTTTGAATCGGACACCAGGGCCACATGGTCTCCAAACCAAGAGACCAGACACCAAAACAATGAAAAAAGCGGGAACGGCATTGGTGTCATGACCTAGCGATATATTAATGTATTCTTTTTTTCGTATTTACTAGTTTCTCCTGTAGAACCTTCTAGAAACCGTAGTGTATTACAACGCCTGATCAATAACCATCTATATGTTAATTTAATGAATACTGTTGACACTGTTGGTCTCTCTTCACTACTGAAGAACAAAGTACATACAAACAGCACAGGCGCTTGACACCCCTCCCCTCTAAATTTTGAAATTAAGAAACCAGAGATCAACTGGAAAGTAACAAACCTGTTCACTGACCATTTATTATATTCAGTTGTTGACTCTTTTCTAATGGGAACACAGTCTTTTGGTAGGTAGGCTGCTGACTGTCGGATGGAAATGGCCAATGATTAGTGTGATAGTCAGGCACTTCTCTTATCACTTTTCTTGAGTTTATTGGCTTACATTCTATTCTTATATTGTTTCGGTGCTCCAGTTTCCGTATAGGTTCTGGAAATTTCGGAATTTTTTTACATATCGCTACATTCCGTAAAATCTGTAATAGAGGTGCACCTAACGGTGCCTGTTCGCAGCGGTATATCTCGGTTCCCAAAGGAAATACCAAAATGCTGTCAACTGACAAAATAGAGCCTAATTTTCATATAATATTTCTTCAGTTGAAACATTTTTAAATCTTTAAGAACTGCCGAGATAGGATGCTCTAAACTCTAGGTCGAATATTTTTGTCCAGCTAGTGCTCTTGTCCGAATTTTTTTCCGAGAGGTACACTAGCTCGAAATTATTTTCAAACGAATTTCCTGATTTTTGAATTGTGTGTATGAAGCTCAAACTTTCGACTATTACTCAATTACGCTCAGAAATCCAACACGGCTACTATACATTTGCTAAGCCAACCACTGTTTCCCGTCTTATCTCACTTTATTGACTACCTACAAACCTACCTAACCACCAAATATTGTAGAACTGTACTCTGGTTGTTTTCATGAGTGATTGAAACAACTATAGTACAGATCCCTACAGACGGCTGTGTCTGTCTTATCAGTTGACACTCCCTAAATTTCAACGGTGGTTAGGAAGTCAATAATAAAATTATCAACTCTGACTTTTAATGAATCTCGTGCCTTCTTAAAATAGAATCTTCTAGAACTGCTTTGAAAATTTATTGCCTGAAAAATAGGAAAGTATTTTTCTGGACCAGTTTTTTGGTGTCTTACGGTAGGCGGAGTGATTGATTCTGGAAGAACTTTAGGACAAAGTCATGTACAGTATCTCTAGAAGTCAAGAATCAGAAAGTTCATGTTTTTTAGACCAGACAGTTGCAGTGAGCCATTTCAATGTTTTTCTTTCCAAAAAGTACCTCAAAGGCACCCATTTGCACCTCGAGAGAGAGAGAGCGATTGGGGGATCTCTGTTGTTTGATTCTTCAAAGATTCGAATCACTGCGAGAAGACGTCACCTATCGATGATCTCTCACATTCTCCCCTCCTGCTGTCTCCATTTCGTTTCGACGATTTAGTGAAAAATCATTTCTCTCCCTCTGCGTCTTCACTATGTCTTTACTCTCTTCTGATTTCCTCTGCTTCTCTACATCTTTTTGTTTCGAATCTCTCTTGTTGTTGATGTGATGTATGAGACAGAGAGGGCAGTCACATAGTCAGTTAGGCGCGGTCCCCCTCTGTTATTTTTGGCGGTTTCTATGAGAGAATTATATGATTTGAGAAGTCAATGGGGATATTCAGGTCATATAAAAATTCATTTTAATACACATTTTCTTTATCCACGAACGGTGAGAAATGTTTTTTTTTAAATTATGTTTTTCTCCCATTTTTCTACCGTTTTTTCCCTTTTTCTACACTTTTTCACCGTTTTTCTACAGTTTTCCGTCATCATTTCGACAGAATTATTGAATTCGGATATCTCGACGCGGGCGGCATCCTTTTGATGTTTACTGCCGAAATGATGACGGAAAACTGTAGAAAACTGTCAAAAAAAATGGAAAATGTAGAAAAATGAAAGAAAAAGATGTAATAAATACAATTTTCACCGTTCGTGGATAAGGTAAAATATGTATTAAAACACATTTTTATATGACCTGAACAACCCCATAAGAAGCTTTTTCAACATTTTCCAATTGTTTGTGTTCTCAGATTTCTTATTCCTTTTCTTTCATGCATTTTTCATGCTTTCGTTCATATTTTCAGAACACTCAAAACAAAAATGATAATCAAATCGAAGCTTCCAAATCTAGAGATCCCAAATAAGACGTTTCACGACTTCTTGTTTGACGAGTGGGAGAAGTTTAAGGATGATGTCGCTATTGTGAGCCAATTTGAAAAATAAAAAGGAAAAATTGTGATTTTAAGATCGACAACGACTCGATCGAACAGTTCACCTTCCAAGACATCAAAGAGAAGGCTGAGTACATTGCCAAGTCGTTGATGTACATGCGAGTCGAGAAGAGTGAAGTGGTCCTTCTCGTTATGGATTGGTCGCCAGCAGCTATCTACATCTCGCTGGGTGTCTCAATGGCAGGCGCCGCCATACAAATCGTCTCACCGAAACTTCAAGCATGGGAAATGCAATTTCCCGTTAGAGAGAGCGAATCGAGATTTGTGTTCTCGGATTCCCTAGGACTCCGTGAAATTGATAAATTGATGAAGACTTTGAACAGAGAGTACAGAGTAAGAATTCCACATTTTGTTTCGATTCTTCATTTCACGATTTTCAGATTATCTGCACCGGAACTCGCGACTTTGCAAACGGGTACCCAATTATTGAGGACTTGGCATTCGCCGCCGCACAAGACCTTCCATACCACAAAATTGATCCGGAGACCGATATTGTGTACCTTCCGTATTCTAGCGGTATTCATGGAAAGCGTAAGGGAATTGTGACGACTCACCGAATCATGGTAGCAAAGACGATGGTTATGTGGAAGTATGTCTTGATTCTCGTTATCAAAATTTCATTATCAAATCTTTTCCAGCCCAACACAGCACACAGAGTTTCAACGTGGTGACACTACACTCACAATGATTCCACTTCATAAGCAAATTGGACTCGATGCAATGTATTGTGCACTTCTAAATGGTTTGACTGTAGTGACTGAGAAAAACTTCTGTGTGCACTCGTTTATGACTTGTATTCAGAGATATAAGGTGAGTGCGATTTCAAAATTTTTTAATGAAATCTTAATGTACCTCTTTCCAGATCCGCGCAGTCCATCTCACCCCATATCTGATGAACCTGATGATGTTCGAAGCTGAAAATCATGCTTACAATGTGGAAAGTTTGGAGAGGGTACTTACCGGAGCGGATGCAGTGACTGAGGAGTTGTATGAGGACTTTACTGCATGTTTCCCGTCCGTGAAGAGAATTACGCAGAGTGAGTTTTTTTGAAATAGCTTCTGAACCTTACGGATAATGGAAATTTTCAGCCTATGGAATGACTGAAGTCGGTTTGATTTCCCGTAACTACAAAGACGACACCCAATTCACACATTCTTGTGGTCAACTCACTGCAAATTTGGAGCTGAAAGTTCTAGATGTTTTAACTGGAAAATTGTTGGGACCCCGAGAGAAAGGACAGATTTGTGTGAAGGGCCTTCCAGCTGACTCACCGTATTTGAATAATCCACGTGCCACAGAGGAACATTTTATTGACGGATGGAGAAAGACAGGTGATATTGGATATTTTGATGAAGATGAGAACATCTACATTGTGGACAAACTAAAGGAAATGATTAAAGTGTTTGGGTATCAAGTGATTCCAAAAGAGATTGAAACACTTCTACTGACTCACCAATCTGTGGAGGAGGCTGCAGTGGTGGCAATCAATAATGAGTTGTCGGGAGAGAGACCAGTCGCTTTTGTGGTTTTGAAGAAGGGACACCAAGTGACAGAGGATGATTTGAAGGATTATGTGAATAGTGAGTTGCATTTTGAATTAAAACACAGAGAAAACTTGTTTCAAGCCTTTCTTATCCCTTTGCTCACTGCAGTGTGAGGCGTACGGTTGCGGAAACGCGCTCCGCCGCATGCACAACGGTTGGCAAATTGCCAAAAAAGATTTGGCTTAGTGCCAAATTTAAATTTTACATTTATTTCTCGTATCTTTCAATATAAACCGCGACGCGCACACAACGCGACTCGGAAAAAACTCAAATAGTTTTCTTGCGGATCCTACGCCTCGCACCCCTGTGTTTGCTGTAAAACCTTATTCATTTCCAGAACGCGTCATCCGCTACAAACATCTCGTCCGTATCAACATCACACAGTTCCTTCCTCGTTCTGCATGTGGTACTCTTCTCCGTCGTCTTCTGGCTGAAGCCGCTGTCATGTCAGTTGCCTCGATTGCAGATGTTGAGAAGGAGTTTGCTGAGGAGGTCAAACATGCATTGGCTACTTGATATAATAATGATTTTTTATGTGTGTGCTTTGTTTTCTGTATATACTGCTTGTTAAATCCGCCCTGTAAATAATACCCTGAAATTGAGATGCCTTATAAAGATCTCCTTTTGTAAAATTTTGAAGAAACTGTAACCAAAAATAATTTTTATTACACCATCTAGAAATTTGAAAAAAAAACAATTTTTAGAAAAGAACGAAGTACAATATTATCGAAACAGAAATTGGAAATAATACAGTTAATACAATACATTGAAGGTTTCGAAGAGTGATATTGGGTTCTGCAGTCTGGATTTCTTCTGGTTTTTCTTCAGAATCAGTCAAGCACTCATCTCTCACATGGCTGCTGTCAGATTCAGGGATATTTTCCGGAGCCGGCTCTTCAGAAGCAGTTTCATCTTCTGAAATGTCTACATTGTCTTCAGAGTCAAACATATTGTCAAGATCTTCAATTGCTTCCATCTTGTCAACCTCTCGTTCATCCATGACAACGTCTTCACCCGATTTCCTGGTAATCTCTTTCTCCCTCAGTTTGTATTTCCTTTTCTTATTCTTCTTCACTAGACCTCCTCGATTCACCGGGTACACCGGATACACCAAACCATCACTGGGTATCATTTTGAATCCCCATGATGGTATTTCTGGAGTCTTCTTTTTGTTTCCTTTCTGAATGTTCTCCATCATTATTTCATGTTGTAGAACATTCTTGCGTAGCTTCTCTTGAGTCTTCTCCTCGTCTATATTGAAAATAAAATCCGTCCACAACGGCTCATGAAGGACACGACGTGGAAAATTCTGGTAGTACCAGTATTCAAAAGGATCAGAACACCGTTTGCAGAATGGTCCGAGATCGCATTTGATGGTCTGCAAATTGTTAAATCTTTTTTAAAACTTGTATGGGCCACACTTACTTTGAGATGATCCAAGTGTTGCTCATACTTCTTATTAACATTGTATATGAAATCACCACACTCTGATTTATGCGGATGGACAACAACATTTCCAAGTTCCCCTCCTTCATCTATTATGTGCGAGCTGGAATTTTGAATTCTCAATAGAAAACTAGATTCAATAACCAACTTTTTTTTATCAAAAAACTTGAAGGTTACTACTTGGAGGTCATCGATGTAATTCTTGACAGCCTCGATGAAATTGTTGTAGGTTTCTTGAAAATCCTCCAGAGACAAATGCATTCGCATAAAGATGGAGGCTGAAAAGAGAGAGAGTATGTGCAAAAATATAATAGTTTTAAACTTACAATAAAGCTTTCCATCGGCATACTGGTCTAGTTGATGTGCCATAACAGGAACTAACCCTCGTTTATCAATAAATAATCCAAGTTGTCTGATAACTTTCAATTCTTCCTTGTTACACACATTATTCCAAAACTTGCACAATTCACCCCAGACATGAACTCTCATCACCATTTCATTCGTTCGAAATCGTTCACCATCCAACAACTCGATAACTCGCATAGCGAGAAAGTTCTTCAAATCTTCCGGGGAGACGTCCCATTCCATTGAATTGATTTTTATTGATTTATGGGCGAGAAGACTTTTAAGATGCATGATGGCACAATGCCAAACAGTCAAAAACGGTACAAATTTGGTGGTCACTTTTTTTGGGTTACATGAATTTTCGGATCTGAAAAAGGAGGAGAATAATTAGAGTAGCTGTCAGCTTTGATCAATACTAGTAGTTTCAGTTTCTTAACCATTGGATATCCTCGGTCTCTTCTCTCTTTTCCTGCTTCGAAATATCTCCTCTTCATAAATTCCCTAAGGATAATTGCGAAACGTGTTCGATTGGCGCAGTCGGTTGATACCTTGGTTTTGGAAAAATTTTGCCCAGGATCGATTTCTCGTACTTCGTTTAGTTTTGCTTTTTTTGGCTTCTTCTATTTTTTTGTTGTTATTATTTCTTGAAAATTCACCAATGATAGGCTCTCGGAACAAAAATTTTCAGAAGAAAAAGAAGAAAAAAAAGAAAACCGGTATGAGGAATCGAACTTGGGCGAAAACATAAGGAATATTCCAAAATCAACGCGTCTACCGACTTCGCCAATCGAGTACACTTCAAAAGCAGTCTTCGGGAATTTATAAAGAGGTCACGTTTCAAAAAGGAGGGAGAGGCAGAGGAAAGCCTATGGTTAAAAAACTGAAAATGTTCAAATTTCACTAGCACAGATGTCTACGAAGCAGACTGGAAAATCGGATCTTTGAGGTTTTCAAATAATTCTCGCAACTCACTTATGAACAATGACGAAGTTTTTGTCTATAGATGGATCGATCTCAAACTCCAATCTCAAAAACTTCTCGACTCCCGTATAAATCACAATCAGATACTTCCCATCTTTGTACCCAAATCTGACACGTGGCAATTGGACAGGTGTTGAGTCCACAATCAGACGATCCAAATGAGACGTGTATCTCAGAGAGTGCCTGTAAATTGCTTATTGACTTTTAGTTTTGAGACTTATTCTGTCAATACCTGCTCATAAAATCCAACTTCTTGACGACATGTTGCTTGATTTCTGCTGGTAAATAGTTCCAGCACGGCATTTTTGATGAAGATAAATTATGGAATTTGCAGGAAGAGAAACAATCCAAACCGTGCAAAACGCCACGGGGAAAGTGTCAAAGACGTGGAAAAGAATTATTTTGACCGTGACACGTGTCTTCTATTTATTCATTCTTTTTTTTCCAAAAAAATAAACTTCTCTGCCACGTAGATTAGCACAACACAAATCATCTGCGCTCCGCTGAAATTAGTGAAAATTTTAGCGCGAAATTTAAAATATTTTTTTTGAAGCTTCAACTATTTTTTTTAGTGAAATTGATTTCGAAAAGACTCGCGACAGTCGAGAAACTAACTAAAAGAAGTCGATTAAGCTGCGTATCAAAATGCCACAACCGAAAAGTGAATTGAAACAATGAAAATGTGAATTTGCCTCCAAGTCAGTTTTAATCTCAATATGTTTCATGAGCAATTGAAATTAACAAATCAACTATTTGTAAAGAAGATAATGCTCATTTGAAGTAGTCTGATTGTCTCTATCCAGGCTTGTTTAGAGTGTGACAGAAGAAGACTTTCACTTTCCATCTAAAATGGGTCACCATGTGAAATATGTTGAATCGAACCGGTCTAGAACCTAGATTTAGAACGATGTTGAAATGTCGCATTCTTCATTCCTCTATTGAAATCTGGTGGCTGTTTGAAAATAACCAAAAGAGAAGTATGGGGGAATATAAGGCGAACTTTTGTAGTTTGTAGTCATGTCTCTGCGTCTCTCCACTTCACACACTCTCTCACTTTGTAGCTTGGGAGGGGGCGGGGCTTATTCTCTGCGTCTCTCTCACTCACACACTCTCTCACTCTGTAGCCTATCCTTCACGCCTATCATTGATGATGTGCCTATCTTTAATGAGGTGGTCATACTTAATGAGGTCCCGATTAATGAGGTCCCTATGAGGTGCCTATCCTTAAAGACATTTCAGAATTTCAGCAGTTTCAGATTTTCAGAATTTCAGATTTTCAGAATTTCAGCAATTTCAGATTTTCAGAATTTCAGATTTTCAGAATTTCAGCAATTTCAGAATTTTCAGCAATTTCAGCAATTTCAGCAATTTCAGATTTTTTGGAAAGTCAATTAGAGCCCCGGGTGGGTGTCGAACCTGCGGAGGGGAGCCGACCGCTGGTTGGACACACAACCGGGTGCGCCAACTGTGTAACCTAGACTGAGGGGTAAGATGATATTTATATACCGAGCGCCCCGCCGGCCGAGAGGGCGCCCTCGCTGGGCGCCCTGAGGGAGTCTCTGCGTCTCTCTTACCGGGCGCGTCTCTCACACCCGACAGGGCCCCCCGCTCCCTCGACTGTTTCTTTGTGTCTCTCATGCCAGGCGCGTCTCTCGTCTTCGCTCCCCCTTTCTCTGCGCCTCTCGCCAAATGCCATTGCGTCCCACTCTCTCAGACATCAAAAACCTGAGTGTGCCTTAAACACCCCTCGCGAACTTAAAATGTGCCTTATACACCCCTCGCAAACCCCTGAGTGTGTCTTAAGCACCCATCCTAACCCCCTAAGTGTGCCTTATACACCCCTCGAAAAATAAGCTGTGGAATCAAGACATTTTTCAACTCTACCAAATTTATTGAAGACAAATTATGAATTTATTGGAAATGTTTGTGTGAAGTCGAGCATGGTTGATGACATTGCGCCTCCCGTAGATAGCGTGGTGATATACGCCAGCCTGATCTGTAAATAACATATCTATAGCATTAATCAAATATCTATAGTCTATAACATTAGTCAAATATCTTTAACAAAAATACTTACGGGTTCGGCTGGCATATTGTTCGGCATTTGGATTGGCGGTGGTGGCAGCGTGAAGTGTGGTGGTGGTGGCGGTGGCGGGAGGGCAATATCCTCCTCCATTTTCACATCCTGGAATAAGTATTTTTCAGATATCAAGAAAATCAAATTTACCTGAAGGCCTAGAGTGGGATGTGGTGGTGGAGCTGGTGGTGCCGCTGTCGCCATGAAGGGAGCTGGTGGTGCCGCTGTCGCCATGAAGGGATGGGGATTTCTCGAATGCTATAATTAGAAAATTTTGATAACTGCAAAAATCTATAAATTTACCTGTCGAAGCTTCCTCATATGTGCCGCCACCGGACAGGCCTCCTCTGTCCGGTGGAAGGCATTCTTATGCCTTAACACATTTCCCCATCCCAGACAGCCTGGTACTGGGCACATCGACACGGATAGTGCTTTTCCCGCCAAATTTTCGTCTGAAATTTCAAAAATAGTTATACAAAAACTCGTGAAACCTTCACAAAGCACTAACCCAGTGGAACGATCGTCTTCCAGGACATGCGGACGAGTGGGATTTCCATTTTTAGCAAATTATAGCAAGAACGATGGTGAAGAATCTTCCAACAAAGAGGGAAGGTGGTAGAATGAAATTGAGGTTGATCGAAATTTAGGTGGAGTGAAAAATGTCTTGTGCGCGTGATTCATAATTGATTGTGTAACAGGTTTGAGTGCATATGAATCACCCAGAAGCAATGTGAAGGTTTCCAGAATAATCTTTGTAGAGTTTGATAGTACCAACAAGAGTCAGATTCTTGAAAGCATCTTCCAAAAGTGGAATGGTTTGTGGATAAGGGACTTTATCAACTGATGGAACATTTGGTGAACTTGGAGGTGGTGGTGGTGGTGGATCAAAAGAATCCATTGGGAGTGGAACTTCGCTGGTTTCAGACATGATGAATGGCAGATTGATCACTTCAACGGATTATATACTCGACACTCGCAGCGTTTCAGATGAACTTTCACCCACTTTTGGACTAGGATGTCGTTTTTAGCCAAATTTGTTGAAAAAAGGGCCCGTATCGCCTTGTTTGAGTGTTTCATAGCTTTCCGTATGAGAAAGTATATGCAATAGTAGCCGCAAACGTTTGACAAAAGCCCTTGAATCGGTACATTGAATACCCTTTTCCATTGTATGCAATTTTTTGTGAAAAACTCTAGAAACTCGGGTTGAGGTTCAGCCCCGCTGCTATCCATAAAATATCCAAAATTTCGGTCATCTACCCACAAAGCAACCCAATGCTCGCCCGAATCATCACTAGGAGCTGTATTCCATATAAATGAGCATGGACGTGTTTGAATTATTGGATTCTTGTCACATGGAAAAACTCCATGAAAATGTGTTCTTGTGATGCGGCATTTGCCAAGAAATTTCTCAAGTTGATTGGTTGATAGCGACATTTATTAACGAACACGGAAACGGACCCAGACACATTCAATTGGGAACATTGATCCAGAAGGATCGCGGAGAAGTGGGGAATTTGGGTAACTAAGGGTTATTTTATACTTATCCTCAAAATAGCGCTTGACAGTGGTGAATCGAAGACGACGGCGTGCTTGATATTTTGCGGCCAATTTGTGGTAGAAACTGTGGGAAGTTGGAGTCGCATCACTGAAAACATCAAATTTTGCAATTTTATGTGATTTCCTTCAAAACTTACAGGCTCAGTTCGGATTCAGCACCAATGAGACATCCGTTACACGAATTCCACAGCATTACAGGTTCCATTTCTTGAAGAAATTGATTGAGACCACGAATTGTTTGAGGAGATACATGCTCGACACGTCCAAGCATCAACAGATGGGAAGCAAGATTGAATTCGACATACTGAAAACAGTTTTCCGTGAAAAATTATATGGGTAAAGACTTACTCCTGGTGGCAGTGGGGTATAATTGGGAGGAAAGTTGATTGGACGTACGACTCCTGGCAACATTTTTCGATCAAATGAATTGTGCAAAGCAAAGTGATCAAGCGCGGTGCTGAGTCACCGTCACATTTCGGAAACTGTCTATTGTCGCCATTCCGTCAAATTGAGACAAAACCAGTGCGTTCAACCCGCCTGTGGGTGTTTTCTCCTTGAACCTCATGAAAAGTTGAGTGCTGCCATTTTTCATGAGTTCCCATGAATTTGTAGAGTCAAGAGGACTTAGGTTGAACACGTAAAAGGCGAATCCCGATCGGAACATTTTATAGGAAATGCGAGGGCAAGATTTGTTTGAGATGCATCCCAGCTCTTCGTACATCCTTGTGAAAGCTTGAGCGTAATTTTTGTTTGCAAAATCACATTTGATAGGTTGAGGTGGGTACATGGTGCCGTTTGCATCAACTTGGATTTCGGAAAGATTGTGATGGGCAAATGTGAAACAGTTTTTTGACAGGTTTCCTTCCATGGCATCTGGGGCAATGAGACCAACAATAATTCGACGTGGAAGTATATCATTGTAGAGCATGTTGAATGGCATTTCCATCCGTCCTTCAGGAATTGTGATCATCTTCACTTTTGAAATTGTGAAAGGATACTGAGCCGGAGTCGTTCTTAGTCGATTTTCCAGGGCAATTGTTGCAGATGGGACGACATCGATGGCTCTCATATGAAGTTTCAAGTCGGAAATTTGCAATTTTCCAGTCATTTCTGCATATTGAGACTCTAGGCAAAAATGATCGGTGTTTCTGTAGAGTTCCAACTGGATATTGATGTGTGGAATCAAGAGCTTCTCGGTTTGGAAAGGTTCCAAAAATAGCGGAGTACAAATATCGATACCGTCGCCAGTGGAGATGACTCTCTTCTCCATGTTGTCTAGATCATCCGTGTTATCCCATCCTGCTGCTGTCAAAAATCCCATCTTTGTGTCTTCGTTTTCTCCAAACAGCGTTTGAATGTAGGCCTTGTATGCATAATGTGTTGAATCGTAGACTGGGACATTGTTGAAAGATAGCTTGACTTGATTGAAAAATGTGGATCCAATGAGATTTGCAACAGCCACGGTTGGAAAGAATTCCTCTTGAGCGGTATTCTTCATCTTCTTCAATCCGACAAGTTGAAGTTTGAACGAAAGATATGTCTTGTTGAGTTGGAAAAAGTGAGCGCTGTCAAACACATTGAACGTATTCGGTCCTTTCGAATCAACAGGGTTTGAAGGCGAAAATGTCATCCATTTTCCCTTGTTGAAAGCTACTTGGCTTGGTGGAGTATCGAATAGACAAATGTTCGCCGTGGCACATGGTGCACTTTTCTTATCCACTAGTTTTGCCATTTTCCAAAAATATCACGTTTACGGGTTGATGATTTCGGGAGCTTTCTCTTCTTGCGGGCAATCTTCTTGCGTGGCTTCTTAGACGACTTCTTTGTAGTCTTCTTCTTCTTCTTTGGTTTGGCTTTGGTAGTAGCACGTCGACGTCTTCGGCGTCCTCCTTTTTGACCAAGATTATCAATAGCACGAGTGACAAGAGAATTATAGGAATTTGTGGCGTTTCTAGATAGCGACTTTTTGAAAGGGTCACCAGCTACAACGTCGTTTGCAACACGAAGTGACGAGTCCATTACTTCGCGACCTAGTGAAACACCCATGCGTTTCAGTAGAGGGACAGCGGAAATGAAGAGTTTTCCGAGTAATTGCGAAAACGGGCCATTTCCCCGCTGATAGATACTTCCGGCACGAAATCCACCAGAACCTCCTTGATTTGGGTCAGGTTCAAAGAACGCAGTCCAATCAACAGAAGAGTCAGGATCAAAATATACAAGCATGGTAGTAGAATACGTCGGTTGTTGACCAAGAATTCAGCCATCAAATGAAATTCTGACGGGACGGAAGTGAAGTACGATGACAATTTTTCCAGAATTGAATGGAATGAAATGATCTCGGTCGTTCTTGATTTGAATTCCAACTTTTGATACTTCAGACGGTCGAACACGTACATATAGTGGTTTTGTGAACGATTGCTCGATATTTGCCCCGTCTCCCGTGTTCATGTTGATAACCTTCAAAAGTGGGACTTTCATGTGGCTTACAGTTTGTGGTTCCACAAGATTTTCCGAATATACATACATCAAGTCGGATCCAGAGTATGTTGAATATTTTCCTAGTGTTGGGAAAGTTTTGATGATTCGGTCATGTCCAATGAAATATGACAATCTCGCCGAGAAGTGTACTTGTGTCACGTTTTCAGGACTTTTCACCAAAATTCTTTTGAATAGTGGTTGGTATGTGAACATGTCGATTTTCGTGTTGGTTTTGTTGAATTCCTTATCAATCCGTTGAGCAAGTGTATGATTCAGAATTTCCGCAAGTTCATTTGGGGTGGAAAATGTGCAATTTGGAACACTACATTTCAGGGGAGTATTCTTCAGCCAGACAACAAACTCGTTCTCGTTCCAGCCATTCTCTTCAGGCATTTCAGAAATCAGGTCATGTGACGATGGATAAATTATCGAGACAAGTCCAACTTCAAACTCCCGGTCCATGTTGATGGTGCGTGGTAGTTGGGTGTTAAAATTGGAGATTGAAGAATTTGCGTGAGCATTGCTCACGAGAGTTATGTAGAAATCGCTCATTTTTCGAGTCTTGGGTTTGGTAGTAGGTAACCAATGCAGGAACCAAGAATAGCAAGCCACTGGTGTTGAGGGTCAGAATTGGAACAAATTTTATATAGAGCAACAAAACTGACAGTGTAGACAATGAAAACTTGAGAACAAAATACGATGAGCGCCCTTGAGCACTTTGTGTTTCCACAAGACCAAATGGGACTATCCATCAAGATCAATTATATCTGAAGCGGGTATCCATGCGTTGAAAGATGCGTCGTATCCTTTGAAGCTGACCAGGCACTCTTTTTTCCCATTTTTCGTCCGTTTTCGGATAATTTTGTCAATTTGGTAGATTTCGTCAGTTTTCGTGTGAATGACCATTTCTTCTTCGTACCAAATTCCGTCAACTTCTCTATCGAGTGTGTCAGTCAAAATATACACTGGGATATCGTAAGGTATAATTCTGGAGACGATGAAAAGTTCTTCGGTCCACTTGGCTCTCGTTCCTTTGTCAAATGGTGAATTTTCCATCAAGACACGAACTGTATCACCTAGTTTGAATTTCGGTGTGTATCTTTTTGATGCTCCGTAGAGTCGTTCCCAGACTTTGGCTGCATTCTTCCAGGTGACTTTTTCAGGTGATGTTCCAAGAGTTTCCATAAATGTTGAGTTGAGACCATCAACTATTTCTGGCAGTATTCGTGTCCATTCGAAGCTTCTCGCCGATGTGAACCATTTCTCCAGCTGCCTCTTTATACGCATAATTGCATTTTCAGCGTAACACGCTTTCACGTTTGTGTTTTTTGGGTTCATATGTCGAATATCCAAATCTGAGCACAATTTCCGGAACTCTTTCCCCATGAATTCGGTACCTGAATGAAAAATGTATTGAACGGTTCAGGATCACTCTCGTTTACCTTTGTCTGTATATAATTTTGTTGGAATCCTCCATTTCGATCGCAATATTTCATCATATGCTTTGGTAACCGTCATACACATCTTATTTTTCAACGGCCGGGCAAAAACATAGCGACTGAACACGTCAACCACCACCAAAATGTAGCAAAAACCGTTGTTGTATTTCTTCAGTGTGGGAAGCATTGCAAGATCTGCCATATGATGACTATCTGGTCCAGTTGCCACCCAGGGGTTATGTTGAATTTTGGACTTTGGAAAATGTCTGGTATATGCATCGTTTGTGTGAAGATATGCGACAACATCTTTTCTTGAAATATCCGGATGAACTTTTCGTGCTTGGTATAAGAGTTTCGATACACTTCGAAAACCGCTTTTTGGATCGGTATACAGGCGTTCCAAAGTTTTTTGAAACATTACAACCTTCCAACGCTAAAACTACGAGGTGAAGTTCGAGTGCGGTACTGGCGTTTTGGATTCAGAAGATATCGTTGAGGAAGACCTGCTTTTTTCAATTCCTCAAGGAGTATGTGCATATTCAGCTGTACTCCATGTAGTGGCAATTCACCCGTCAAGTCGTCAAGAATGCGGTTGATATTGTGAATTGTGATGGGTTCGCCGCGAATCTCTATTTTCCCGGTAGGCTTCGAAAATTTGAAAATATCTGGGAATTTTGTTATATATGACATGATTTCCTTCTTAGCCATGCCAGGATTGATAACGTCTGGTACAGTTGGAGCTGGGGATTGAACGGCTTGTGGGAATTGATCCATTTGTGGTGTATCATTGAGAGAAACACTATCGTTGAGAGAAACACTCATTGGAGTGGGTTTCTTTGCTTCTTCTTCAGGTACTTTTTCCTTCCCAACGTCTTCGTCACCAATTCCGGAGCCATGTATTCGATTTTGCACAACATTGGCGATATGGGCGCGTATATGAGCAATTTTTGAATCGTTATCCATAGGTGCATTTAACAGTGAATCGACCGGTTCTTGCGGTACACGGGAAATTAGGTCTTTGTGCTCCTCGACTGTCAGCAGGACATATTTATTGTAGGACATGTTGAAGAATTGTGGAAGCAGCGGAAATCAAAACTGGAAGCAAAACAGCAACTGGGTTTCCTCCTGTTTGAACCAAAAATTCACGAGTCTTGTCCAAATCGCGAATTATTGACAATTGACGTAGGTTTTCAGTTTCAGGTCGCAGTTTTTGGATATGTTCGCGGGAAAGTGGAATAGAGCCGTTCAACATGTTGAAAATGAATTCCACAAGGCAAATGAGTGAATTATCCGAAATGGCATCAATATGGGCAAGGCGGTTCGTTTTGTTTTTAGCATTGGCTAGTGACAGTATTTGGTTGAATGAATCCAAATCCCATTCAGCCTTTTGACTTTGGAGTGAAGACATGAGTAACTTTGTTAGGGAGAATGTTATCCCTATAGCGAATTTCTTCAGGACAATTTTTGTGAAGATCGATGAGTAAATACGAATATGGCAGACTGGTGGCGTCTTTATAGATTGCGAGAAATGTTTTGCATTCACCAGGCATCAATTGGGCACCCAAACAGCTTACACTCGATTTATCCGCGTTGTTTTTGAACAAAATTATGTAACTTGCTTGCAAACGGAGGTTTCTGATCACTTTTGAGTAAAATATGGTGTGAAGAAGGAAAATTATTGTCATATCATAGTGATGTGCCAAAACTGACACAAGACGTTCCATTCCAGAGTTTTGGTCTATTTTTGTCATCAAGTCGTCAATTACGATCATTGCTTGTTGGTCCTTGTACTTTTTCAGCTCTTCCAGGTTTGGAAGACCTTCTCGAAGAAGAATGTCGGGTCTGTTTTTCAGTGAATCTGGTACGCTTTCAAAGGTGTCGTAGTACCAGAAGCATACACGACTGTTGACATCGAAAATTTGATTCCGTTGCTCCACGATTTGACGCGCGAGAGTGCTTTTCCCTTGGCCACTGGGACCGACGATTAGCATTGTGCTTTGCCAAGAAAGTCGGAGAACCATGTTAACGAAAAATGAAAATGATGGGTTGTCGAGTGTTTTCATGTTCAGGTCTATCGTTAATTTTGTCAAAATTTCCAAATTTCTCGGTGAAAATGTGAATTTTCCCAAAATTTTCCGTTTTTCGCCCAAGTACCGATTTCGCAATACCCCTCTCCGTTTTTCGCCCAAGTTCCTATTTCGCAATACTCTGACTTGTTGAAAAAAGTGTACGCCTCTGTGTGTACACACCACACACGCGCTTGCAGATTTGTCGTCAAATTGTGTGTATTACCTCTGTGTGTGTACACCGCACGCGCTTGTGAACTTGTCGTCAAATTGGATGTCTTGCTTGTGTGTATAATTTATTGGGAAAAGTATAATTTGAATATATCACAGATTTAATTACAATATCCATATGGTAGTGTGGACCCGTCTGGAAGCACCCGTCGCTTGTCGAACGTGAACCGGAACTTCTTCGATACTTCCTTGAAATATACATCGTGGTTCCGGTCTCTTCGGACCTGTTGTTGTGGGACGTCGATAGTGGAGCGTGCGACGCCGTTCAACACTTCCTCAACCATGTTCTCCATCTGCTGCATTGTGACCTTCTTGGCAGCTTCTGAGTTGAGGGAGATGCCTTTCGATTTGACTTTGGTCTGCAAAATATGATTGTTACAAGTCGATAAAAATTGATGTTACCTTGACATCTCCATTCTCCAAAATCTCCTTGTAGGCGTAAGATTTGGCACCCGTGGTGACAAATCTTTCCATTTTTCCGCTCAACTCGCTGGTGCATTGGCCGAGGAAAGGTCCCATCTCGCTCTCCAATGGATCAATTGCACCTTTTGGAACTCTGTACACGACAGAGTCTGTGTCTGAAAAGAAAATGTTATATTTCAGGAGTCATATTTTTCCAGGTTACCTGTGTAACAGATATTTTCGGCGCCGACTTTCTCCATTAATCGGTAGAGATGGAGGCGTCCATACGAGGGGACATGGGCCGCGATGTGCATGGCACCCGTTGCCAAGCTTCTCAGTGCCTCCTTTCTGGTCCGATGTACCACCATGACTGCTCCTTTGAATGTCCACACGTTCTCCATGACAATAGACGTGTCGTGGAACATTTTCCAAAACTGCGCCGGGTCGTGGAAAAATGACGTGTTGGGCATGTCAACACGTTGGGCCATTTTTCCCCACTGCAAATTTACATTGCTGATTTTCTTTGAATAACTCAAAACTTACGAGTGAGTTGATGGAGAGTTTGGAGGAAAGACGTCGTCCTGGACTTTCTTCGAAAAGGTCCCAATTGTCCAAAATGATTCCTTGTTTCCTGTAGTCCTCGACGAACGTCGTTTTCTCTTCATCGGTGGTCACATCAGATGGCCATCCACTCGCATACTGAAATTCATATGAAATTTGAGAGTATTTCTGAAAAAAAAAAAACTTACAATTTTGAGGGCGATCATCTTGTTCATATATGATGTGAACAATCCGCCTTCTCCACTAGCATCGTTTTTGGCCCAGGACTCATACTCCACTGCCTGAAAATTCGGAAATTTTAACGATTCCTAATCTCAAGACTTACATCGTAAACGTTGGTGATTTTGTATCCCAGGTCCAACGCTTTTCTTATTTCTGCAGTGGTGAATGTGCCTGTGAAGGCCCTCTCCTCATCCGAATGCGTGCAGTCCACCTGAGATTGGGTCTTGGCGCAGGCTGAAATTTTGATGTTATTATAGCCAGTGAAAATTGTCAACATACTCCAGCATAGGGCAAAAAGTAGTTTTCCATCCGGCTTCATTCCGAGTAGTGGCAGCTTCAGGTCCTTTGGCGAGACGATACGACAGGAAATGAACCCTTTCCAGTAAACTCCAAACTTTGAGACGATTGGTGTGGTGATTTTCGAGAGTTGGACACTTTTTGGTGGACCGATTGGAAATTCTTCAGACTTCATTACAGCAGGATACATGCTGACAACGTCAACATGTTTCATAACCCATCGGCTATTATCGGCAATGAGTCTGAAGGCCTCCGTTCGACCACCGGAGAGAGCTTTTTCCATTTCCATGAGACCCTAAAACTGGTAATTTTGATGTGATTAGATGCAAAACTCCTTACAATTGGTTGGTATTCCTCAAAAAGTTTGGCCATGACTGGATTTTTCGATCGTTGCTTCTCCACTTTGCACTCCCAAACGACTTTCACCTCGTGTCTCTCTCGCAAGTACTGAAGTCGATCTTCATCCCGCTTCCGGATCGCTTCTCCAGTCAATCCTTCAATTATCGACTGGTTGGTGTACCGGCACTCATGTGCGTGCCAATAGCAGCCAAAAAATTCGATGACGAGTCCGCGTGGAAATTTTGGACAAGGCTCGACAAATCCATCCACGCTGAATTTGCCAATCTGTAATACATTGATAGTTTGAGAGGTTTTCGTTCAATAATTTTACCTTTTTCTCCCCGGTCGTGGCTGAAGAGGCGATATCCACCTTATTTGCGTTGCCGAACCATGCAAGGTACTTTTGGCTGACGATCGACGAGTTTCGGGAAGCTGAAGGACGGGCGTCGAGAACAATCGGTCGCTCCACAGCAAGGTGGTTCCTTTGGAAAACCTTCATAGCGGCTGAAGCTGCCGTGACGGATTCCTGAAAACGTGGTTTACTATATATCAAGTTTTGAAAAACTCACTTCGAACAAGCAGACGTCTGTGGCCGCCTCAAAGTCGTTCTCGAAGGTCACCAGAGCACTCGCCAAGATGAAGACGTCCGAGTAGCAGTACTTGAACAGCTCCTCTGCGAAATCAAACTGCTTGTTTTGTGCTCTCTCTTCCTTTAGGAAATCGGTGAGCTTCTGTCTGGCGGCGGTGGATTTGTGCTCCAAATTGTAAAACTTGTCTTCTGGGATGTCGCCGACGTAGTCGAAGTTCTCTCTTTTGATGAATTTCACCGGAAAGTCTCTGAATGTTTCAATTTGTAAATATTCAAAATCAAGGAAAACTTACCCCTTCTCCGTTGGAATTCTGAAAGCCTTTCCAACGGCTGCCAGGCTCATAGTCAAGTACTTCAAAGAATCGATCAGCTTGACTCCTTTGTACTTCAAGCTAACGATCTTTGTTCCTGCCATGATCACTGTTGGACTTGCTTTGTTCCTGGAGATGAGGCTTTTCAGGATAAACTGCGTGTCATATCTGAAAACACAAAACCTAAGTTTTCATAATTTTATACAAAAACTTACCCAGACGCGTTGTGTGCAATGCCAACAAAGCCTCTGTTTTCCTTTGCGAAGATCCACTCGGTGGCCTCATCGGCAACATTGGTGAATCTGGTCTCGTCCGAAACACAGTTTATCACCTTGCAACGACCATTTGGAGCGCAGTGCTCACAGACGGATCCTGCAGCATCCTGCAGGTTGGTTGGGATGAATGTGGAGCAACTTTTGCAATAACGAAGTGCAACGAACAGGACAGGGACTTGTTCTCCGGTATCTTCCTCCTCCATACTCTGAAAATTTGGAAATTGTATGAATTTCAGGTTTCAACCAACCTCAAAGTCGTAGACAAATCTTTTCCGGGTCAATTTCTTCTCATTCTTGGTTGATTTTGAGAGTATGCAATGATGAGTCTCCGCTCGTTTCGTCCTACATCTTCTACACCACTTCTTTCCACACTCGTGTTTTGCCGCCACTTTGCTCTTGTTTGTGAAGTAGATTTCACCACACTTCTTGCACAATTTGGTATGGTCGCATCGACTTTTTCCTGCTCTGGATCCTGTAAATTTTGAATAAATATATGGTTCATATCATGTTGATGATCAACTCACCCTTTTTCAGATGATTTTCCAGACAGGTGATTGATCTGAACACAGCGGTACATCTTATACAACACAGTGGGAGGTCGTCTTGAGTTTCGGGACAATCGAGAGCTCCGCATGGATGGTGTATGCGTGGACAATTGTAGTGTGCCGCAAAAGTCCCAAAGCGAACCAAACAGAGACAGCAAAAATATTTTGTTTTAAGGAGTGGTGGAAGTTTGCGGATTCCTACGAAGTGACCCATTCCGTTCACTTCTTTCAGGAACAGTGCTATCGTCTTGTTCTCTCCAATGTATGGTCCGGCGAAGTATGGCGTCGACTGATGTTCAACAATTACAACTATCTGTAACTTCCCGGCAAATACTGTGTCTTGGAGTTGTTGAATATCGGTATAACCGAAATCATAGGTCTTTGTCATGCCAGCCTCCTGTAGAAACTTTATGAATTTTTTTCGTATGGGAAATCGACTTACCCTTTTCATTTCTCGAACCGCTTGAAAAAGGGCATTACATTGATTCGGTTTGTCGGGTGAAATCTTGATTGACTGCTTGTACATGGCCATTCCTTTCTTCCGATCGGCTACAGTTTCTCCATAGTATGCCTGATTGTACATGGCTGCCTGGTACACTGCGTGTGGAAGACAGTCGAATCTTACTGAAAATTGGACGTTAAAACTTGTAAAACTGTGATTCTTACCATCATTTTTCATAATGTTGGTTCTTGGCTTCCTTCCTTCCATGACTTCACCATCGACATCGATCTCAAAATCGCTGTCTTCTTCCTCATCTTCCTCCGATTCTTCCGCAGCATCGTCCAGAAGGTCCAGCACGTCCATTCCTCCTGCGTCTTCTTGATCATCGGGGTTCGAGCGTCGTTTTCCAAACAGATTTGTCTCCAAGATGTCCTCTATGCTGAATCCCATCTTCCTTTTTCCACTTCCCGAGGGAGGGGTAATATACTTCAAAGTCATTTGCAGTACTGGGTTGTGAATTTCCAATGGGGATCGGCTCGATTGTGAAAGTAGCTCCAATGTCTGCACAATCCTTTGGTTGGAAACCGCATGAATTGGGGTGAAGGCCAATCCCACCGCGGATCCAGCTTCAAAGTCTGGTGAATCGAAGGTCACTCCGACTCTGGTCTCGTCTGTGGCGTTCTTAGGAGCATACTTCGTGACTAGCTCCATCACCATTTCTCCAAAGTGGTTTGGCCCAAAAGCGCCGGTTGTGACGGATTTTGGTAAGCGAACCTCCAACTTGACAAACTCGAAATTTTTTGCGTATGGCTCTGGTGGTGTCTCCTTCCATATACGTAACACTTTCATGCTTGCTCCGCCGAACTGATTCTGAAAAACATTTCTATTTGAAAATTTGGGCAGAGGTTCCCTATATTTTTCAAGTTTCCAAGTACAAAATCAAAATTTGGGCAGAGGTTCCCCTCATTTTTCAAGTTTCCAAGTACAAAATCAAAATTTGGGCAGAGGTTCCCCTCATTTTTCAAGTTTCCAAGTACAAAATCAAAATTTGGGCAGAGGTTCCCCTCATTTTTCAAGTTTCCAAGTACAAAATCAAAATTTGTGCAGAGGTTCCCCTCATTTTTCAAGTTTCCAAGTACAAAATCAAAATTTGGGCAGAGGTTCCCCTATAATTTTGGAAATTTGGGCATAGGTTTCCCTATAATTTTGGAATTTTGGTCAAGTTTGTTTGTTTTTCAGGTTTCAAGAAAATACTTACATCGGCAGCCTGTGTGTGAGTCATCACAACATCCTCCTCTTCCGGTTCCTCATTTCTTCTCATCTCTTCCTGCTCCACGGTCGTATCGACCATCTCTCTGACAAGTGCGGTGATCTCATCGTTAGCGTAGTTGCTCATTCTGAAAACACAATGGTTATTCAAAAGTCTGTCGCCAGTAATGAAGTAAGCACAGGATATGTATATCAGCCTAATGCGCAAGATCAAGTTGGAGTGGTGAGTATTACAAACACTTGGAAATTGAAAAATCTCAAAACTGTTCAGGTTTCTTCGAATGGTCTGGATCAGTACTTTTATACATCGGCCCCAACTCAAAAGCCTGAAAAGAAGCCTGAAGCCTTCGTTTTCAACTTTGCCAAGGGTTCCATGCCTACCGTCCACATTCACCCAAAACCTTAGTTTGTTTGCTCGCTACCCTCTTGTCGGTGGTTTTTTGTAAAATTCTCCTACCGACGATGATTCATGCTTCACCTGACCCTTGCTTAATTGAATTTTTCTAGTGCCCGCCCCTTTCTGTGGATGACTCATGTTTTTCAGACACCTATTTAAGCGTGATGTGCTCATCACTTTTCACTCATCCTCACTTTCCCGACTTTCATTTGCTTCTCCTGTAGTGCTTCTCATCTTGATAAAGTTTTCGCTCCAAATTTCGTGTGATTTTTAGAAATGTCTGGTGTTCCATCCGATTATGGTACTATTGCTAAACCAAAGATGAACAGTCAACGTGAGAAACGTCCGTATTTTGAAGATGATGTAGAGACTAACCATGCTCCGATGAAGAAGATTCCAAAAAAGAAGCTCGTGGTCCCTGAAATTGAAAAATCTGGTGCAAAGCGCGTGAGTTGGCCTTAATTTGTAGAAAACTAGGAATGATTCTGTTTATAGTGGCTATATGAGAAAGCTGCCGAGTCAATTATTCCTACTGAGGATCAATCCAATGTTATGCCGGAACGTCTTTTCAAAGGATTGGACCCCCTCATTGTCCACATGTGTGTCCCATGCAAAAAATTCAATTCGAGCCGTGAAACTGTCAAGATTGAAGATGGAATGATCCAGATTCGTGAGTTTACTTGTACCAAAATTTCAAATGTTCCAATTCCCAAATTTCAGCTCTCGCTCTATGCACCGTGTGCCGTTCCCATCTCATTGCCCAGAAAAACATGAAGTTCTTCCAGCACGATTGCCCATCACTCAAGAAGGAGTTCAATCTGTGAATCTGATAATTTTTGTTCCTGACCCATATCTTCTTCTTTTTCTGTGCTTACGTCATTTTTGAAACAAAGGTGTTGGTTCGTGTCTTCCAAAATTATGAGTAATGAAAAGTGGGCCTGTTTGTCTTGTGTTACACTGTTGAAAAAAGTCGTGGGACCTGGCACAGTTTGTTTGCCGAGACACACACACACTGACATGGACCTGAATTCTCGAGATTCTGAGTGTGAAATGGATTCTATTCCGGATGGACAGGGTGCACTTCTGGAATTAGAAGCTATGGAGATGTGGGAGGGTATTCCCAAACTGGGTACGTTTTCATGGAAATTCAGGAGTGGGGTTTCAATTACGAAATTTCAATGTGAAAATTTGACCGGTCAGTAATTTTCAGAGCCAATTCAATCTGCTGAAATTGTGGAAGTTGTGGATGAAGAGCCCTGGTGGGTCAACTTCGAAATTGGTTCGGTAGAGGGGCAAAAACGGGAAGATGAAAGTGTGCCGGAGATGACTCAGTGTAAGTTTTCTCTCCACTACTTTGCGGCAAATTTCCAAAATTTCTCTTTCAGTTTCCCGAAGTTACTCGCCATTGAGTGAAATTGGGCTAGAGGCAATGGAACAAGGGTTGGAGCAGCAGGATAACTCTATGGGGTCTATGGCTAGTGTGGATGATATGGATCCTGATTACATCCCGGATGGTCAGGCAGAATGGGTGGAAATGGAGCGAAAGGCTGGCCGTTTTTATGATTAAGCTGATGTTGTTGCCCTATGTCTGTTATAATATGACTATTGTTCCAAAAATAAATTTGGTATCCGTACATCCGTGTTTTGTGTATATCTCCTACAAAATTCAGATGACCTCTGTCAGTTTCCTAGTTCGCACTACATTCCCAGTTTTCGCCTAAGTTATGTTGTTTGCATAGTTGGTGTCTTCGAAGTAGCTCAAAATTTAGTCATCATGTATGGTAGTAGAAGCAGTCGACTCCGCCCCCTCTAGTGAATTTTTTCTTGGCACCTTTTTTGGAACTCATTCTCATACTGATTGCAAAAGCAAACGCAAAAGCAAACGCAAAAGCAAACGCAAAAATGAACTTCACTGTTGTTCGTCCTAAATCCCGCTATCATCCATATTCTTCTAAGAGTTACGTCTCGACGCTGGGAGATCGAGTTTACGGTAGCTCTAAGTTATCGCGGCCGCTTTGTGAGTCGCTGAGTTGGTCGAAAAGATGCGAGACACCTGCGAAATCGGAATGGAATTGGGACGAGATCAAGCTCACCAGTGCTCAAGAGCAAGTCTTCGACAAAATGGTGGACCACTTGAAATCAGTAAGTCTATACATACATTTCGTTCCGTTTTGATTAGAAAACCTTTTCGTTCATAAGGGTGCAGAATTTTTCCAAAAGTTTACGGGTACTTGGCTTTCTAAAGATTGTGGTGGGGCCTAGTTCTGATTTTTAGTCGTATAGAAATTTTTTGTAGACGGTTAGTAGGGATGAGTGAGAAATTTTTGAGAGCGGGGAATTTTTGAGAGTGGGAAATTTTTGTGTAGAAATTGGCTCTATGTCTGATTTTTAGTCGTATAGAGAAATTTTTGTAGCCGGGTAGTCATGCTGAGTGAGAAATTTTTGCGAGTGGGAAATTTTTGTTTAGAAATTGGCTCTATGTCTGATTTTTAGTCGTATAGAGAAATTTTTGTAGACGGGTAGTCATGCTGAGTGAGAAATTTTGGAGAGTGGGGAATTTTTGTGTAGAGGATGACTCTATGTCTGATTTTCAGTAGTCATATAGAAATTTTTTTTTGTAGATGTGTAGTAGCGCTGAGTGAGAAATTTTTGAGCGTGGGGAATTTTTGAGAGCTGGGGGATTTTTGAGAGTGGGGGAATTTTTGTGATTTTTAGTCGTATATAATTTTTTTTTGTGTAGACGTCTCTGAATATTTTTGAAATGGGTGAAAAACTTACGTCGTTTCAGGGTAGTCAGTTCTTCGACTTCCTTTCGGGACTTGCTGGCTGTGGGAAGAGTGTGGTCCTTAAGAAGTTTGCCAACCACGTGCGATGTCACTATGGGTACAAGGAGTCTTGTGCCATCACGGCGTATACCGGTATGGCAGCCCAGAATGTCCAAGGAGTGACGCTTCACTCGCTCCTTCGAATTTTCGTAAGTTTTCCAATTTGTCCATTTCGGTGTCTGTAAAGTAGATATTTTAGCCTGGCCAAAAACCGTTCACGCCGTTGAGTAGAGACACAACAAACCAGTTGTTCAACGCTTTGAGTCAGCTCCGGGTACTGATCATTGATGAGATCAGTCTGATCTCAGCGGTGTTTCTGGCACAGATCGATCACCGGCTCCAGGAAGTCTTCGGATCTGACAAGCCGTTCGGTGGAGTCTCGGTTGTGGTGTTTGGCGATTTCCTGCAACTCCCGCCGGTCACGTCGTCTCGTGTTCCAGAACACGTTTTCAGCTGTGAGTTACATCTGAAAATTATATATATATATACAAAACGTTGCCGATTTTCAGGCGTACCTGGTGAGTACCGTGCCGTTCGAGCAACTGTCACTCCAAAGTCACCATCAAGACTTTGGGACCTCTTCAGCATGTTGGAATTGGAGGAGAACATCCGGGCGAAGGATCGGGAGGAAGCGCAAGTTCTTGCGGCAATTCGACTTGGCGAGTGCACCGAATCGATCAGCGGTTTCCTTCACCACAAATGCCGAATGGATGGAGGCATGCCGGAAGACATCTACCGAGAAATTCGGCTTCTGGAAAATGAAGATCCCGATAAATTCTTTATGGTCCTCGCAAAGACGTGTGTCGCAGTCAAAGAGCTGAACAAATGGGTTTGTTTCAAAAAACAGATATCGACTTACAAATTCACATAGCAAGTTTCAGGTGTTCGACAATTCGACAAGGCGCATTGTTTTGGAGCCCGTCGTGGAGTCCTCGCTCACGACATCAGGGTTCAGTCTCCGAGGCGAAAGATGTCCTTTAAGATTGGTGGTTGGCAAGAAGGTCATGGTTACCCACAATTTGCCACTTGAGGGTTTGGCCAACGGTGTGATGGCTCGTTTGATTCGCTACTCTCGGGAATATGTGGTGCTGGAAAGGTAACATTATTCTTATACAACCTGATCTGAAATATTTATCTTTAGACTGGATAACCGAAAAACTGTGTACCTGAATCGTAAATTGTTCACGGATGGCCAACGATATTGGCACCAGTTTCCGGTGGTCATGGCAGAAGCAATAACTGTGCACAAGTCCCAAGGAATGACCTTTGATGGAGTTGTGGTGGTCACCGAGGGGATGAATCGCTGGAGCGGCGGTATTTTTTATACCGCTTTGAGTCGAGCGCGTTCCCTGGGGACTTCAAGGATCGTTGACGTGGGGACGGTGCAATGGAGCGCATGCCGACTGGCACTTGCCGAATTGGGGAGGATGAAGCGAAGATCATTATTATAACTCTCTTGTTGTTTTTTCAGTTCTGTAAATAAATAGGTTAGAATCAAGTCTGAGAGAGAAATTATCGGGCAAAAATTCTAAGAAAAAGAGTCAGTTCGTGTCGGGTTTGAGAGAAAGGGAGAGAGTGAGAGAGAGAGAGAGATGTAGAATTGTGGTCCAATCCTTCTTCATCCGATCTGTGTGCGTGCCCCCGAGAGAGTATGTGTTTGAAGAGGCAGTGACCTATCACGGTGTAGAGTGCGCAATTTGTATGCACTTCTTGAGAGACGCAAAGGTGTCGAACCCCCGACAATCCTTCTTCATATGATCTGTGTGTGCTAAAGAGAGTGTATGGTGCTAAAACCCATGGAATTCTTGAACAAGTGATATTCATATTATGTAAATTTGAAACGGATATATGGAATTTTTCATGAGTCTGAAAATCTGTAACCGTAAACATGCATTTGTGGACAAATATGCAAATTTTATTGATAAACAGGTAAATCGGCTAGAATTCATGAAAATCGATACGAAGAGCAGCTACCAGCGATGAGTCACTATGTAAACAATGGATGTGGGTACAGTGTACTCTGAGCTTGCTAAGAGATCAAAGTACAAAAGTTCGCCTTATATTCCCCCATACTTCTCTACCAAACCTAATATATTCTTACATAGATCATTATAAATACTGTTTATATTCCTTCCCTAATATTTGACTATCCCCGTTGCATTCTCGGTTGGTACCAGTTTTGCTACATTGCTTACATGTACTTATATTATGTGAAAATATTTAAAATTGTTACATATTTTCAGCTAAAGGAATGTTAACTAGACTCATCACATGTCTCTGCATCGGGATAATTATACATGCAGGTAAGCTTGTAAAAAATATAAATGTCTTGATTTCGGTCTTACCAAGTGTCTATAATACAAATTTTTCAGATAGTTCCATTTCTACATCTGCAGCAACATCAGCCAACGTCTCCCCTGCGCATGAGCCGCAGACCACTCCACCTCCTTTCGTCATTGACGACGAGCTGACCAAGATTGCTGCTTCCTGCATCACAAATCTAGAACACGAGCAACTGTCGGGCAATTCAATAAGACATATTTACGTGGTGGCTTTCAATAATCATTTGATCAAAGAAGCGACCAATTTAATTGCGTCGATGGAAATGCGCGCTGCTCTCGGATTTGCTCCTCCAGGACCCTGGACACACTATAAGGAGCCGAGTGCAGACGAGCTCGCATCTGCCTTGACCGTGGAGGAATACTTTGATTTGAGGGATCGATTCGAAGATAGAAGTCTCGATAGCTTCTACTTTTTTGAAAAAAATTTCCCTCCCGTTATCGCGTTCTTGGACAAGCGCTTTCCCGCTATTCGCACTATTTTTAAGCGTAAATTTCAAGAAATTCTTTCGGACAACCTAGGAGGGAAAATAGACAGAAAAACAGTTGATTATATCATTTACAATTATATTTACAAGATTCACCCCAAAGTAAGTAATGCCATTCAACAAATGCTTCGTCAAAAGAGTAAATATTGTTAAATTATTTGAAATCTGTATATCAGCACATTTTTTTAAATTTACAGATCTTTTCTATCAAATAAATGAGTTTACTGGATTAAAACTGTGATCACAAGCCCATGCATACAAATGTCATTTATCAGAAACAAACATTTCGTGATTAATGAGAAGAACTAAAATAGTGATGGTGTGCATTGTTGTGGAATTTAGCCCTTGACCGATCGACAGACCTCACCAATCGCTTTCTGAAATTGCACAAACTTGGTTTCGAAATCAATTGTTTTTGATCAAATGATATTCTCGAACATTTGAGTACTGATCGTATAATTATGTGAAGCACTGTACTTTCAGTTAATCGAGAGTTATATTTCACAAAAACTTCAATTGAACTAATTGACAGAAGTGTGAATTGAGGCCCGTATAGGCGCATATGTTCTTTCGATGCTATTCTTTACACACATTTAAAAGCAGTCGGTTGTCAATATGGGAAATCACCAATAGACCATCAGTTGTTTAGAGGAGATGGTCCATTCTTCCTGTCTTACCTATACTCGTCCATCTCGTTAGGTAATTCCTATTTGCTTGATTTATTCTAATTGAAACAGTTTCAGTCACGTTCGTTCAGTATACAGAGTGATTAGCACCCGCATAGAGGGAGACATTGGCAGCGGAGCAAAGGATATAGTGAAGAACTTCAGTAGACGAGAGTTTGATCTAGAAATTAGTATAATTGGGATGTTCTAACTCCCCCAACATTCTTATTGTTGAGTAAGACTCTCCTTTGGGTTCCCAGAGGAAATATGAAAAAGTTACTAACTGACATAATATAGCTGCAAGTTCATAAAATGTTTTTTTCAGTTGAAACCTTTTTATATCTTTAAAGACAGCCGAGATAGGATGCACCGAACTCTTGCTGCGGGTGTGTCGCTATTACAGGTTTTACGGTATTCGCTAGGTGCATATATGATTGATTTTTTCTAATTGAAACACTTTTAGCGACGTCGGTCACAGTCGAAGGATGAGCAGTATGCAGAGTGAGGAGCTGCCGCGTAGAGGGAGACAGTGACAGCGGAGCAAAGGATATAGTGAAAAACTTCAGTAGGCGGGAGTTTGGTCTAGAAATCAGTATAATTGGATTAATTTCTATGATCTAGCTTGTCGTCCTCAATTTTTCTTTTAAGTGAGACTCTTTTAATGCTTCAATCGGATTTCATGCACTACGAGCCCGACTTTTGCAACCTCTACTGAAACAAAGAACACCATTATCAGTATTATTTCCCAATTTCTCAGTCACGCCACTGATAACCGTCATTTCTTGTATTTTAGACTTATGTATATATCATTCTCATTATCTCAAAATATAAGTACGGCGCCAAAAAAGCTTTGTCTACTCTGCAGGCAATGGCTTATCAGGAATCATAAAACTTTCCGGAAAGAAAGAGTAGAAAATTGACGACTTGAGTGCGAAATTCAAAGAATTAGAAGCATTTTTTTGATTTTGAGTTCAAATAACCAAACAATAATAAAAATTGCGGGAAAATGCTAAAAAAATGCTCTTTTGATTATATTTTTTGTGTGAACTGCAAATCAGAATCATTATTTTTTCACTTATTTTGGCTAAATCGTACCTAGAGAATCAAAATTTCAAAAAAAAAGTTGTTTTCTCTGTAACGCGTCTAAAGCGCACCCGTCTTGTAACTTTCTTCAGATTTTTTACTTAAAATGCGTTGAATTAAAAAAAATTAAAGATTTTATAACCAAATGATATTATTATGAACAACTTGTGAATGAGAAAGATTCTTCAGAGTGGCGGAAAGAGTGGGAAATCTGCTCAAAGAGAAATTTGTTAGAGTACCCGGAGAAATCCCGAGGATTTTGGATTCTTGTTTCGTTTTTCAAAAAATTAAATTCTTAAAGTTCTTAAAACTATATGAGAAAATGGAATGGCATGAATTATGATGGGATGTGAGAGGAAGAGAAAAAAGTTGATAAAGAATGGAAAATGAATAAAATTCTGTGATTTGAGAGAGCCTAATGACGAATGGTATGACAGTGGCTGATGTGGAGGAACTCTTGCTGAGTCAGACGGATTTCCAGATCATCGAAGACATTGAAGAAGAGGATTCCGACACCGTCGAGGTTGCGTGACACTTGGGAGTGGGCGATTTCACTGAAAAATGTGTGAAATCAGTTTTGTTGCTTATTCCTTTCAATGTAAAAACGCGGCAAAGACACCCCTGAATCAGATTTCATTACACTGACATTCCTAGTAGTGGTTTTTCTAGTATTCCTCTTCTCCTTTGCAGATTGAATGAATACACAAACAACTGGCAAAGAATTTGATAAGAGATAGAGAAAACTGGTTATCAGTTGGTTTGTGTGTGTAGTTCCTTGTATTTGAACAAAGGGAACTAATAATAGAGAATTGAATTTTTTGGAGAAATTGTATGCTATTTTTAGAATAATTATTGTTATCAGATGCCTATTTTTAGGTACGGAAATGACCGTTGGCGCCAAAGTGGTAAAGTTTGGTAGGTAAAAATTCCTACCTTCCATTCTCCATTGTGCACACAACGAATTTCCAGATTCCATGTCCACATCCGGTCTGAAGTGGTGTGAACACTTGTGTGGTCTCTGTTGATGAGAAGTGAATGAGCCCGTGCTCTCCGGTTGGCACCTCTACACGTACATAGAATGCACGACTGGCTGATGAGGAGCAGTTGATTTCGATCTGGAAATGGGAGAAGGTTAAGAATTTGTCAAAGATTTGTACATCGGAAATATTTCTACGTCACCACAGGTATCTTCTTGCAAAAAAATGGGGTAACTTGTGTAATGTGTTCTTTGAAGTGCTCTAGGAGAGTCACCATAAGACAGAAAATGAGAATTGAAGATAGAAAAGTGAAATTTTTGCAAAAAGCTTTTTCTTGATCTATGAGCACCTGGACAAATTCATTGGTTTAAAGCCCGCTAAAATAAAAAAAAAACTTACATTAGTAGCATCGGCATGACAAATTTCTGGCTGAGCACTAGTCGAGAGATCCTGTGAGAGATTCGATGAGTTGCGACGAAGAGATCCTTTGAGACCGGCAATCGAGGATTTCTGCTTTCCGACGGCGTCACTCTCAATTTTTCCGTTGTATTCACTTTGGCAACTTGAGGCGGATGCGAAGCATCCGGTTCCGAAGGAAGGCTTTGAGACCATGAACATTGTGATATTTGTGTGAGGGAGTAGCTGGAATTATAGAGTATGAATTATGGGTACAAGTACATACAAAAAGTACAGGAAGGGAAAAAAAGAAACGAGGTGAAAATGGAAGGCAGGAAAGTGTGGAATGATTCGAACGAGGAGGTAACACTCCGTCCCGCGGCTCCGCCTCCTCTGAAGCACCGCCTCTTTTTTTCGTTTTTTCCTCTGACTGTCTATCTCTCCAGCCACCCTCTAGAGACATAGATCACATGCGGAGAATTAGAGAAGTGTATTCTATATATTTTTTGTCGTCGTCGTGCTCAGAAGTACGGACGTCTTCAGGACATCATCAGGGCAAAGTAGAGAGCAGCTCAAAACGTGGATCAAACAGCAGTTCCAGAAGCATTGAGGACTAGAACTCTTAATTGTTGTTGTGTGGTTCTGAGAATGGGGTTACTGGTCAACAAGAGAGAGTAAGGCTAATCAGAATGTATGAGGTTCGGAAGATTGAATGGTTCCCCATCAAAATCATGTGCAAGAGACAGACTGCGTTTTTTTTAGTTAAAGAACTTACAAGGGAAGATCATGGAGTCAGTTTGGAGGTATAAGACGTAACTTTTATTATTGAAAAGCTGAAAAAACGCTAATTCCAAATATACATTTAGTTTTTGCCCTCGAGGCCTGGTATTCGAGAAAAATGAGGACAAAGTTATGAAAGATGTCAAATTATTACCTTATTTTCGGTCGTTTAAAAGGTAATAATTTGTTATTTTTCTTAGGTCACGTCCTATAACTCACGTTTACTCGGAGGCCTTCCCTAGTTAGAACGCTTATTCTAGACAGGATCCAAACTCTGACATCAATCGAGGATCTTCCAAATTACACCAACCAAAGAAAAATGAAAACTGATGTCTGATTTTTTCCCACTCATTCTGAAATTTTTGTACCTTATGAAAATTGTATGAAAATTGCGGTATTGTCACTCCCTAGATGACTAACGTCTTGTTCACATGAACTTATTTTTTCTGATAACAAACACTTTGACAAGTATGTATGTACAAACTAGAAGTGAGTCAGGAAATAAATCTTCGAATTATGAGAAAAGAAATGACTCAATGTCAGAAAACTGTTCTACGAATCTGAGGAAATAGTCGTCAGAGGGGATCCACGGAGGCTTACATGTATTTTGTCAACATTCATAGACGGAGTTGAGCCGGTGATGCATATTTGTTTATCCGGATGTCCACGTCCCATCAAAAACATTCAAGGAATATGTCCTTGAAAGAAGTTCAACTAGTGGAATCCTTAATGACGAAAAGAGCAGAAAAACACGAGTGCATCCCTCATCGCTACAGAATTTCAGCTCTCCTCACAACAAAAATATAGGGTTTTGGTGAAAAAGGAATAGTGAGATGTGCAAGGAAATGAGAGGGTATGGTGTTGGAAGAAGAAGAATTGTATTGTGGTTTGTTTGTGACAAGGAACTAAGCCACGTGGTGGAGTTTTAGGAATTGGGTCGACTAGACTGCAATCACCAAGTAAGCACTAACAAAGGATTCTGAATCCGCGCACGTCATTTATACCACTAAACGAGTACAAAGTAATCTAATGGAGCACACAACAAAAAAACATACTGCTTATCTCTCCCCCATGATAACTCTTTAGCGCCAGAGACTAATTTCAGATTTTCGTAAATAAACAAAAGCGTTTCGGAAATTTCCAGATTCTTCCATATCTTTTAGATAATTCCTTGGAAACCGTCTAAAAATAGAGTGGAGTTTGGTTTTGAGATTATAAGGCAAAGCAACATTTTTTTTTTCCTTTTTCGCAGGGAGGCAAAAAAGGAACAGAGCAAAAACACAGAATTTGTGTTTTTCAGAATGACATAGTAGACAAGGAACTCCTTCTAGTTTTTTTCCTCTGATTCTCTGAGTTTCTTGCTCTGAAGTGAGGGTGTATTCTGAATTCATAGAACATTTGGGGGTCCCCGTGTTGTGGGTGAGGGAGTTCTTGGGAATCAGAATGTGTTCTTCTTAGTACGGGTTTTTATAGTTTCTAAGAAGAAAAGGGTTCACGGAGAATGAAAAAAGGAATGATTACAAGGAATGTGAGATGAAAACCACCAGAGGTTCCGGGTGTCTAATTCCCTTTCCCGTCACCTTTTCTCTTTATTCCACAGACTTTTTGATTCTACAAGCTATCCTCCCTCAAAACCTACAACTAATAACGCCAATTCATCATTAAATAAAGATAAAACAACTTTGAGTCATCAGGCTCATCGGAGAGGATAGCGGGAAGCGGAAAACAAAAAAAAGAAGAAAATATATACGAAATACGCAAAAAACACGCAAAAACAACAACAAACTAGAGAAGCGGCGGGAAAACAAGATACTAATTTGATATGGCGTTGAGGAATTGAGTAATTAGCAAGCAGGAGACATCCGGATAAACGGGGGGACACCGATTTCACAGGAAAGCTTGAGGACGTGAAGAATATACTAAAATATAGTCATAAAGGACATCCGGACTATTCTTAACACAGACAATGACGTGACACAGTCATCGTCATCGTGATGATTCTCTTTTTACCCGAAAAAGCTGGTTGAGAAGGGGGAGAAATGAAACGACACATAAATCAATATTGACAAGAAATTGGAAAAAAAAAGTGACGACGAGAATTGTGATTCCTGATTCAACCTAGCAGCAGACAACACAGTTCAGTATTTATTTCGGGTGGGAGTCTCAATTTTCTTTTGAGAGTCTTTTTAACCGGCTGCGTCTCTTCAGTAATTGTGTGTCTATCACTTTTTCATCTCAAAGAGTAGTACTAGGGAGGAGGAGGCTGGCAATTAATCAGTGACAAAATGAGAGGAAAAGAGGGGAGCCTCCTGAACAAAGTGCAAGAAAAGTGTAGGTGTCTGGTGACTTTTAAAAGTTTATAGAGATAAACTTGCAACTCATGACTTGGAAAATGGGCTGTAATTGAAACAGTGATTCAAATTAGCCTGAAAAACACACGATTAAGAACATTTCAAAAAAACTACCTGATTGCCCTAACATCTCTTTAAAAAAAGTGTTAAAACACCAGTTAATCCGGTCAACAAATTCAAAAATTGACCAGAACATGTGTATTAAAGGGTTATCAGAATGAGGCGAGCCGGATTATCCTAGATTAATTACACCGGATTATTTGAATAAAGCAGATCAGATCTAAACTTTTTTGATATTTTGATCCAAGGCCTCTAACATTTTAATTGACATATCGTTTTTTTTGGAAATACATGGGTAGTTTGGTGGTGGACATCAAACTAGTTTTATTTCTCGAATTCCTCCGTAGCGCCTTGATGTAGGTACACGAACCACCCGGTTACAAACTTCACACATCAACACAATTGACATCTACACAAAATTCAGAATTCTCCCTTCCAAAGTTCAGTGTTCAATGCTAATGAGTGGAATATAAATATTGAAATTTATTTTTTTCTGTGCAGATTATGGAAATCGGAGACTAGAGGCCAGAAGCCCACGCTAGTTTTGTATGCTACCATAAGTACAACATCCTTTTTGATATGTTGTCTTCCAGTGAGCTGTGACGTATCTCCCCGAGAAGCCCTTTTCTCCAGACACCCTAAATTGCCACGTGAGATTGCAACGTCTTCTAAAATCCTAAAAGTCACTCCCCTTGCACACCTCACTGCTGACTCCTCGATTGGCCCCATACGCATTTAGACAAAAGTGCTTCACATTGAAACGTCGACTAGTCTCGGTGTTGCTTAGCAAGAAGCACACTAAATGTGACCTGGTCTGAGGGAAACAAAACGAAAAGTGATCATGATTTATGGCATTTCGGCGGGAGTGGAAATTAATGGAGGGAGGAGGGGGACTAGTACGAAATACTAAAAAAATTTCCCCAAATGTTGGAGGGCTTTTAAAAATGCAAGGGATCGGCCAACTCGGAGATTACCCAGGGAGACTTGCAAGGGATAAAACTTTGACCTCGTTTTTCTCGAATACCAGGGCTCAAAAAACTGAATACATATTTGGAATCAGCATTTTCTCAGCTTTCCATTGATATAGGTCACGTCCCATAACTCCAAACTGACTCCATGAGCTGCTCTAGTAAGCTCGTGCAGATTTAGGTGGACTAACGATCTCGATAGATGTCTAACATCTGCCTCAAGACCACTTCTCAACTGTTCATCAAACATTCCAGATCAATTCCAACCACAACAATTCCAGTCGCATAAAAATACTTCCTCTAGAAACAAGGTGTTCACGTTCCTTCAACGTCAGCGATCGGTGGAGGTGAGGTGACAAAAAAACTAATGCCGAAACACGAGTGTAGTGTGTTGTTGTGTAAACAGAGGTGAGAGGAACAAATAATAGTAGTTGAAGGGGGGAATTGGTGAACTTGATCAGGGGAGATAGAACACACGTGAAATTGCTTCCGTAAAAAGTGATCAGGTCCAAATTGGTCTGACTTCTGGTGCTGTTTTTGTGATGCCGATTGATCTAGAATTCTAAAAAAAAGCTTCAGGCCGAGGGGTGACTGATAATTAGTTAATTGGTGTATCAGGAACCGATCGTACTTAGAGCGACAGTCTAATTCAAACTAGACATCCGATCACACAGATCTAGCTCCTTTGCACTTTGTCCCTTTACATTATTTGTCGTGACTTTTTCTAATTTTTTTCTGCTTTTTCAATTTTTCAATTCCCCTTCTTATTTCTATCCCCCACAACATTCCTCTAGATAATACATAGAGTTTGGCTTTTCTGTAAAGAATGAAAAGGCAATATCTCAATCTCTGAAAGAAATGAGGAATTTCTAGTTTCATGCGCTCAACCACCCATACATCCACGTGTCGCCCACCCGCTTCCACGTGAATCCGTGGTAAATGTGCACCCGAATGTCGAAACACGGTACAAAGGTCTAGACCAAGAACACGAGGGAAGAAGAGAAGGATAATCTGAGGAATCAGGGGAGGTTATGCAAAATTTCGGAATAATATGGCATTGAGGACGACGACGACGTAGATGGTCGAAACAATATGCGGTCGAAATGTGCGAGGAATCTGGAGAAAGAAACGGCGTCAGGGAAACAAAACTTTCGAATTTTTTTCGCGAAAAAGTAAAATTTTCGACTATCATTCAGAATTGGAAGAATTTCTGAAAAATTGAAAACATTGGTTCATTTTTTGAAGCTGGGCCTTCGGGCCTTTCCGGACCGGCCAAGCCATAAAAAGTATCAAGTTTATCAGTTTCAGTGGAGGGAAACGTATTTCTTGATATGTTCACCAATGCTCAAAGAGTGCTCTGTAACTGTCCGAACTCCATCCTTAATCAATTTCAAATCACCTCTCTCCCATCATACATACTTGGTACCAGCACCATCCAGGTACCGCCCTCACATCACCATCTCAATTAATCACTCTTCTCCTTCTTCCCCCAATAAACCATCTCATTCTCTCACGCATAATAAAGAGTGGTGCTCGGTGCCAGGGTGACTCTCCCCCTCGCACCCGCCGTGGGCGGCACCGTGCTCCCCTTTACCGGTACCACCAGCACTCTCTCTCGTCCCGCGCACCACGACGATGATACATAGTGAGGGAAGGAGAAAACGGACAGAGAGGGAACAGATGGGAATCGGGGGGCACCGAAATGGAAAGGGCGCCCGGCGCGCTTTTGTGTAGAGGAAAGGGTGGATGGTGGCAGGCACAAGGGCTGGCACTGCCATGTACTTTTTGTGTGAGAGATGGTAATGGGATGGGGCGTTCGTTTTTTGTTAAGCAGTGAAGGGAGGAAATGACGGGGCCTAAGTAGGGAAGGGCATCCATTCGCACTTTTGATCTACGACACGATTTCTGCAAATTAGGGGGAATCCCATTACACTCTCTCCTTGGTCTAGTCGATGACCGTTTAATCACCGTGATTCAAAAAAAAGAAAGAAGGAAATTTGGAAGAGGGGTGTCTGCTGCTGCAAACAAGGACATCTGGCGCGTATGTTTGTATACAAGACACGAAATGAAACGAGACACAAGCCAGGAGACGGGGGTCAAATTATTTTCGTTATTAGTAAAGCTACAAATGCTAGTTGTATAGTAGTACTACTGGCATATGTGCCAGTCTGAAGAGATTTTAGTACAGATCTCTAGGGTTGGCTCAGGTGGAACATGTACCAGTTGTATAGTCGAGGTAGATGAGCCTGTCAGAAAGTTTGTGAGATAGTTGAGGGGTTTTCAATTTGTCTGTGTATGAAGATGTCTGGCTATCAGCCCAGTTGATCACAAGACTATGCTAATTCTATTCATAGACCTCTCCTCTGTGTTCGGTAGATCAGTAAGAAAGTGTATGCTAATGATCATGGATAGTGATCATCAGACAGCTTCGCCTTCAATTGATCAAGACCACACCGATTCAGATGACGCGAGGAAGGAGAAAATTCTGGTTACTCTTCTGCATAATTGTGAGGACAATAGTGGTGTCTTGTTGTGATGATCATAGAGTAATTTTTCTTTGGAAAATTCAGGAGGGACTTCTAGGACAGGTATAAGTAAAAGTATGGGGAACAAAGAAAACACAGGTACATCGCTAAGCAGATGATAAAAAATTGTTCATTGATTTCTAAATGGTTTTCTATTCTAGCAGAAATTGAAAGTAAGTGAACTTTGACGAATAGGGGGACAAGGGGGTTCCCCAACAGGTCAAGTAGTTCGCTTAAGGGGAGACAAAGAGGAGAGAAAATGTTTATAGGAAAGGGAAAAAATGACCTTACTTTAAAATGTTGGCAGATTTTTTCAACTAGTAAAAAAACAGAAAAATTCTGAGAAATTGTTACCTTAGGCCTGTAATAGAGGCGTACCTAGCGGTGTCTGTTCGCATCGGTATATCTCGGTTCCTAAACAAAATATCAAAAAGTTGTTAACTGACAAAATATAGCTTATTACTCATAAAATATTTTTTCAGTTTGAAAAATTAACAAATATTTAAAGACAGCAGATATAGGATGGTCCAAACTCTTGCTAAGTGTTGACAATGCCTGTAGGTCCAGTCGAAGACCAGGACACAGTCATAACCCAGGGAGACCCCCTGTATGCGCCGTATGAGCCCCGGTTCCGCAGAACCTTCGGATAAGCTATGCAAATGACAAAACAGTACACAGTTTCTCAATGACCCGTTTATTAGGATGAAGATTTGGGACAAGAGAAGGGGGAAAATCCATCGACAGGAAATGTGGAGCAAAATGTGTAGGAGTAAAACCCCGCTCCCTTGTGGGATGCGAGGAAACCTTTCGGTTCTCCTTCCTGTCAGGTAAAACCTGTTACGTAGAGTTTCGTAGAGTTTTGTAGAGGTTTTGTAGAAGGTTTAGAGGGGAAAAACGAGGGGAAGGAGAACAGATAAAAGGGGATAAAATAAGGGAAAAAATGGGGGAAAAATCCGTCACCAACGGACCGCAACGTGACGTAAAAAGTAGTAGAAGTTGCGGTGGCGAGGAGACTCGGCAGGCAACGCGCGTTGGCCTAAAAAGGCTGTGGGTTGCCTGCACATCTAAGTCTCGCGACGAACGGGATACTGTAGACAAATGCGCGCGCCGTTTAAATAATGAGGCGCGGCAATAATTTAGTAGAAATTGGTAGAATTGACCGATTTCGATGGAATAAATCGGGGAAAGGCGATCATAAATAAAGAGGAATAACTGTGTGAGAGTTCGGCTCATAATTTCGGGGGATTTTGCGGGGAAAATCAATGTGACCCGGAATTATCGAGTCGTAAAGTTGGCAGTTTTATCAAGAGGCGTTAAACTGACAACACTCCCCGGGGGAGGAGCAAGAGAACGAATCATGACTGTGATAAGGACTTGTAGAACTACATCCGCGTTGCGACGAATTATTACTGTCGTTTGACGTAGTTGACGGTGGAATCATAGTCAGTTCATGACTTGGGTTCGAATTGTAGCTTGTAGATGGGAAAACTCGAAGTTCTACTACCTTAAACAGACCGTCCGTCGATGCACCATGTTGACAATGCCTGTAGGTCCAGTCGAAGACCAGGACACAGTCATAACCCAGGGAGACCCCCTGTATGCGCCGTATGAGCCCCGGTTCCGCAGAACCTTCGGATAAGCTATGCAAATGACAAAACAGTACACAGTTTCTCAATGACCCGTTTATTAGGATGAAGATTTGGGACAAGAGAAGGGGGAAAATCCATCGACAGGAAATGTGGAGCAAAATGTGTAGGAGTAAAACCCCGCTCCCTTGTGGGATGCGAGGAAACCTTTCGGTTCTCCTTCCTGTCAGGTAAAACCTGTTACGTAGAGTTTCGTAGAGTTTTGTAGAGGTTTTGTAGAAGGTTTAGAGGGGAAAAACGAGGGGAAGGAGAACAGATAAAAGGGGATAAAATAAGGGAAAAAATGGGGGAAAAATCCGTCACCAACGGACCGCAACGTGACGTAAAAAGTAGTAGAAGTTGCGGTGGCGAGGAGACTCGGCAGGCAACGCGCGTTGGCCTAAAAAGGCTGTGGGTTGCCTGCACATCTAAGTCTCGCGACGAACGGGATACTGTAGACAAATGCGCGCGCCGTTTAAATAATGAGGCGCGGCAATAATTTAGTAGAAATTGGTAGAATTGACCGATTTCGATGGAATAAATCGGGGAAAGGCGATCATAAATAAAGAGGAATAACTGTGTGAGAGTTCGGCTCATAATTTCGGGGGATTTTGCGGGGAAAATCAATGTGACCCGGAATTATCGAGTCGTAAAGTTGGCAGTTTTATCCAGAGGCGTTAAACTGACAACACTAAGGGTGGTCATCTATTACAGGTTTCGCGGAAGCAACATAGGGATTCTGAAAGTTCAGCAATGTAAGATCCCAATAAGTTTATTGAAGTTTCCAATAAATTTCAAAATCAACTAAGAATTTACAATTTAAACAAAAGTGTAGCGGAGTTGCGCAGTCGGAAATCGAAAGTCGGAATGCCGACCTCAATTTATAGTAGTTGGATTGTAAAAAAATAAGCATGTAAAAAATTGGATTGCTTACCAGTTAGTAAACGAACGTTGTGCTGATTTAATATTTTTAATTTCCAATTCGAGTGATATCGAATTCGCAACTTGTGAACGAGTGATTCTTTGTCTATAACGTATAGTTCCCAGACATTATGAAGAAAAATTGGTCTATTTTGTCGTTGGGAAAAACTTTCGTGACGTTAGTTTTCTCTAAGCGGTTTTTGAAAATCAAAGTATCAACACAATAAAGAAAACTGCACAAAAAATTGAAACCGATGTAGATCTTACAATAATAATAATATTTCATCAGGAAAAAACGACTATTAAAAATCCCATAAAACTAATCTCTCTCCAACTTCTCTCTCTATTTTTTATCCTTCCGCCGCCAATGTTATCAGAATCGTAAACCTTTTCCTTCTCCCTTGCAATACATACCGTTTCGTTCTTCCCCCTCTTCCCTTTATGACGTTGCAAAATCGGGAGAGAACACAAAAGCGAAAGGAGATGGAAGGGGAAAATAATGGAAAATGGTTTTTTTCAGATAATAAAATATTGGATTTGAATTGGATAGTAAAAAAAACGAAGCATGTAGAAAAAAATCGAAAAAAAGAAAGATAAAAAAGATTGCCGAAAGCATCAAAAATTTTTTTTGGGGGAAGACCTTTGGTTTTGATTGGGAAAATAATGGAATTGGATATTTTTAGAGGGTGCAACAGCAGAAAGATACTAAAGAAATTTGTTTCTAGGGGCTTGACTGGAGAACACAATATCTGAACTGTACCGGTAATTTTATACAGAATAATCAAATATCTGAAGGATTGACAGCTAACTAAGAAAGGTCATGAAGTCAGTTTGGAGAGACTTATATTATTGGAAAGCTGAGAAACCGCTGATTCTGAATATATAATCAGTTTTTGCACTGGAGGCCTGGTATACAAAGTCAAATTTAAGAAAATAAAAATAAAAGAAATATGGTTTGATTTCTATTTATCTGCAATTTTTCGCGTGTTAAAAAAGTAATAATTCTTTATTTTTCCGAACGTTGACCTCGTTTTTCTCGAGTACCAGGCCTCGAGGGCGAAAACTGAATGTATATTTGGAATCGGCGTTTTCTCAGCTTTTCAATGATATTTTTCACGTCCCATAACTCCAAACTGACTCCATCACTTTCCCTAGTAAAACTACTAGAGTACAAGAAAAGGTGTAAACCACTATGTTCTTCCTATCAATAACATATGGCGATGAAAACTGAAATACCATCTTAATACGAATTAAATTTCAGATTATTCTATGATTCTGAAGCTCAAACTTTATCAGATGCAGTTTTACGTGTGTCTAGTTTGAATCCGACCATAAACCTTTTTGACCGTCCGGATCAAAATTAATATGTTTTACTCTACCAGCAGCGATCAAAAAGATTATTTGGTTTATTCGGCAAACCTAAATTTCAGTTTTCTCATTTTAAAGTGAGTCATTCTGATCTCGATTTGAGCCTCATCTTTTAATCTCATGACTTGTTCTTTTTTTCCAATCAGAAACCATGTGAATGTATATGATAAGCTATTGGAAGCAGCAGCAGAAAAAATGGAAACCAGAAATCTTTCGCTCGCTTTTTCATTCCGATCGAAAGTCATGACAATCTGTATACAATGTCTCTCCCTGATTTCGTTCACATGTCAGACATGTGAACATCTCAGAAATCGGTGCAAAACCGATTCAACAAAAATATAAATACACAAAATTCACTATGTGCAAATAGGGAATAGAGTGGCGGGTGTTGAAAAAATGTGTGTGTTTGGGTATGGGTAAATACGGGCGGTCTCCTTTTTTGGGTAGGTCATGAAATTGAGTGCTACCGGTCGAGACTGTAGAAGAGCACTGATCATTGAGTACGAAAAATGTCATGTGAGAGAACTTGGAATTGATGTTATAACAGACAGTCAAACTCATTTATTCCTCCGAAACTAAAATACCATCGAGTTCAGAAAGCTCCACAGCCAAGTTGTCGATATCTTTGAGTAGGTCATTGGTAAGCGTGTCGATCTGAAAAAATTGGGTTTGGGACATCTGAGCAACAAAGTCTTGGATAACACATAAAATTCAAATTTCAGAGAAAATATATAAACTGAGAAATCTCAGTTTTACGTTTTGGGGAACATCCTTATAGTGATTAGGGCCAAAACGGTAAACTAAACATAAAGTTTTTTCTAGAAAAGATATCAACAAACGGTAAAGTGCATAAGAATCAACATATTTTAACTACCTTGGTGCCAAATTTCAGAGAAAATCAACTGTTTTTAACTACAGTCTTGCGAGGCGTAAGGTCGCGGAAACGCGCTCCGTCTCACAAAGATTGACACGGTGCCAAATTCTAATTTACCAATTTTGCTCAAATTTGCCATTTATTTGTTGTATCTTTTAATATGAACCGTGACGCGCACGCAACGCCACGTGGAATAAGTTCACATCTGTTCGTTGCGGACCTTACGCCTCGTACTGCTTATTTTAGGCACCCAGAGTTTCGGTTTCCTTACCGCCTCATATTCCAATTTACTCGTTCCCAAAAACTCCTCCAATTTATTAAGTGCTCCTTCCAAGTTATCCTCATTCTCTCCATCGGTTGCCCCAAAATTCACCATCAGATCTCTGGTTTTTAGAATAGCAGCACGTTCGGTTTTGGTTAGAAGTTTCGGGTTTTCAGGAGTTTGGATGTCAGAATCTTCTGGAATCCAGATGACATCCGAGTCATTGCTGATAATCGATGAATATGATGAATCTGAAAATTAGTTTCAGATTCCTCAGAAGAAGCTTGACGGCTAACCATTTGTTTCCGTTTTTTGTTTTTTATTCTTCTTTTTCATTTCTTTGTTCTCTTTCCTGGAATTAACACGGTGAATATAAAGTCAAGCTGAAATTCCTTGAACTCACTCATTTTTTGACATCTTCATTGGACGATTTCCAGCGGCGCTAGCTCTAACGCTACTCATTGTTCTAGGAGAAATATATAGTCTTGAAATGTGGATTGTTCAGAAAAGTAGAAAAGTGGTCACGTTCTCAAAGGTCAAATTCAATTTCAGAGGGGTTCACGGGAAATTTAAGAGAGGTCATCCAATTGACTCTGAAAAAAAGTTGTTATCAAAAAAAGTTATACTTGCAAACCGGGTCGGCCCGTATCGGCCCGGATTGCAACTATGCATTTTTGCAGAACCGAAGCAGTATCTGGTTTTCTGGATGAACTCAATCTAGGTCAAGTCCAAGTCCATCGCAGACACAACCCACTTCCGATTCCATTAACCCCACTTTTTTACATTCTTTTCAGTCCACTTGATGTTTTATTTTGGTCCCATTGTCTCCTCCATCCAATGAGTCTCTGCCTAATTGTAGTGAGTTGTACCATTTCTGGGGCTCCTATCAAGACCCAAAAAAGATAGAAGTGAGGAGTATATACAGAGAGAGGGTCCATCTCTCTCTCTTCTCCTTTCCCTTCCCATACGACGAATCCTAATCAAATTGCTGGGCACATACACACACATACTCCTCTCCTTCCCAATGCCCCTCCCATACAACGTGTCGCTTTTCCACTCTCTCTCATTCTTTTTTCGTCGTCCGGGGCCCGCCCGTTTTTCGGCTTCTCCCGTCGAATCATCCAGTGGCCCATTCGATTTTTGTCAACGTCTTCTACTTCTTCTTTTTTTGGGAGTCTTCGGGTTCTCTCGGTTTTCTGTGTCTTTCTAAGTCTTTTGTTGGTTTTGGTCAGTGTTTTTTGGGGACTCCCAAAAGTTACTAGTTGACCAGTACCCAGTACCTCTATTCTATTGGTCAGGATATTTGTCACTACCGCGTGTCGTCTTAAAGTGAAAGATTGGAACATAGTGTCTAGTTGTTAGAAAAACCGTAACCGACAACCGTTTTTTTACCTCCACAGAGAATAGTTCTAGAAATAGTTCAGATTGCGTTCATCTAGCTTATAGTTTTGCTTGACCGCAAGTCACAAATACTTGTTAAAAAACAGAAAACGACACTTTGCTCTCATTTTTCATTTTTCATCTGAAATCTGATACTTCTCTTCTTTATGTAGAGTTTTCTTGACGAATAAGATAATCAAGAGCCTATGAATCTAAAGAAAGAGGTTAGAAGACGTTTATTTGCCTAGAAAGCCCAAATCACGGTGTCGCTGATTCTAATTTTATTTTATGGGAATCATGGTACATAACTATCATAACTACATCTTTTTGGCTTGCATTATTGAAAAAACTACATAATTCAACTTAGTTAATCTTACTGTAACCTTCAACTTAGTTAATCTTACTGTAACCTTTATAAGTTCTTCTGACAACTTGAACTTTTGCTGCAGCAATAATGCAATCAACGATCGGTGGTTTAGTTCTGATAAACATTTTTCATTGTATGGTTATCATAGAACCAAAAAGCATCTTGGATGTACTAAGCAGTTGGTCTATTTACCGTAATCTTAATTACTGGCATCGGACTCGTAGGACTTGACAAACTTTACTAGAATACACTTTTTATGAAACCAGTACGGTAGTCACTCCATGCAATTTTAGATCAACTCACTTTTTTTTCTACAGTACTAAGCTTACTTAATACTAATACAGGCCATCAACAGTTTAGAAACTCAAATCTTAGAACAGCGACTTGGTTCTCCAATTTTCTGATTTCAACTGTTTGTGTACCTTTTCTTACAGCCTGTTTTGAGAAATTTTCTAAATTTTTCCTTCTCTTTGAACTTTACTCTTTTTCATTAGCTCTGATTGAAAACTAGCCACTTCTCATCTCCTCTCTCCATCTGAAAAACGGGAATAAATAAATTTCCAGCCACTTTACACATCTCCTTCAAATATATTCCTCCCCCATCTCTTTTTTCGAGCATCCTCCTCCCGTCCGTGTTGTGAAAAGTTGTTGTTTTCCGGTTTCACTCTCTCTTTTTCTTACTCACTCCTCCTTATGCTTCTGCTTCTTCCTCAAAACACTTTGCTCTTCTTCTCCATCTCCTTCGTCTTCTTCTCAGTGTGACGACGAGGCCATCATCATCGAGAAGTGCGAAACGGAATAGGAGTAGATGGAGAACTTGTCACCCCACAAAATTTGTTTATTTATTTTTTCCTGAGAAAAAAGAGATAGAAGTTGTCATACACAGAACTGGTGTTCGATTTATCTTCATTTTTTTGTGTTGTTCAGTGGTTTAAGATGGGTTAGACTAGTCTGAATGTCTAATGTTGTGATGGATGATGGCCTAGAGCTTTCATTTTTCTAGCAGTGAAGTTAGGGATTGAGAAGTATTCGAGAGTAAGATATAATATCATCACATTTCTTATTGGAAACATTGGTTACTGACTTCTGAACTTGGTGGCTGATTCTTAGGATTTTCATTCTCCAATTTCATGAATGTTCTTTTTTTAGTGGTACTCAACTGTGTTTTTTATAGCTAGTGTCTAATTAAAGTTTTTGAAATTTTAACAGAGATACCAGAGCAAACTTGAATGCACAGAGAATATAACATGAAGTTGCTAACTGACACGTCGGAAAGGTAATGACTTGTCAGTGGTTCAAACCAAAGATATAGGTCACGTCCCATAACTCCAGACTGACTCCATGACCTTCCCTAGTGAAACTGTATAGCCAAACCAAACCGTTTCACGTTAATCTGCTTATTAACAATTTTTTTGAAAATATTTGGTATTGTTTTACCGAGCCTGATCTAAACTAAAAATGCTCGATGTGGATTTAGTAAAACTCAATTTAATTTACATAGTACCGTAAAACATGACATAGAGGTGCACTCACAGACCAGAGATGACAGAGATGTAAGTTCAAAATGATATATTTTGGCTTTATACGATAGTTATGAACCTTTCATTAGTTGAAAAAGGTTGATAGCTTTGAGCCCAACAGAACTTTTCCTAATATGTTTACAGGGTGATATGTAGATTCGAACTTGCAACGTCCAGAAAATAAAAGTTATTCAAAAAAAAGTGTCACCCAACAAACCGAGCAAAACTCAAACACAAAAAACCGAAGAAACATTTTTTGCGTGTTGCACAATAAGTATGAGCATCCTCTTTTCACTCTCTGAGACCCCTCCCTCTCTTCCTCCTCAAATCAATGCAACGAAAAAGAGGAACTTTTTGTGGTGCTCCCTCCTCCCGAAAAGAGCCCATCCCCTCTAGAGAATTGACCCTTCTTTTGAAGAAGAAGGAGCACCACAACCAACACCATCGTCTTCTTATTTTTACACACACAACCATAGTCACACATCCATTCCGGACGGCGGTGGTGGTGGTGGGAGAAGAGGACGACACCCTCTCCGACGGCTTAGCACATAGAACTTATGCAAATTGTTTAACCACCGATACTACTAGTACATATCCAATTTGGTATGGTGTTGGTAGAAGCGGCTTTTCGGAATTTCGAATCAGCTTCTTTTTTTTTGGGGATGCTCGATTACTTGTAAATTTACCGAACACTCTTTTCCCGGTTGTATCCTTGCAATATTTTGTACGCTCAGATCAGCTGTTTCCTCTTTTTGTCCATCTTCCCAAGTAATCTCATCTGAACTTTTAATACACTTTTCTAAGTTTAAAAAGTCCAAAGTTCCGACTACCTGTAATCACATATTTCACCCAATGTCATTTTCCTTAATTCCAACAAATTTTCTTGTTTTTGACGGCTCAGTCTTGTTCCTCGATCGAAATAACTCTGTTTGAAATTTCCAGAAGTTCAGAAACATTTTTGACCGGTTATTTTTATCTCGTACAGTTGGAATATCTCTCTTTGATGATTTTTATTCAATTTTTCAATTTCTTGGCTTTAGTAACGTTATCGAACGTTTTTATAGTGTCTACCTTCCCAATTTTTATTTGTTACTGGGTTGTAGCAATAATAAGATTTTCTAAATAGTTTACAGAAGACCATCTATGCAAGCTCCTGTTTAAAAACCAACAAATAATTTAAAAAATCTAATTTAAGAGCAGGATAGTAAGAAATTACTATATTTTCAGATTTCCCTATAATTTCTAGCCTAAAAACGTTCCCAAGAAAAAAAATCTGCGTCTCTTTCTTCTTAAAAAATGTTTGGTGACGCTCTCCCATGAGACCCAGTTTTGTCGGCCTAGGTTCAAACGAGATGTGCAAAAAACCCAGAAAACTGACCCAGAACTTTCCTCTGCAAGACATAACTTATGACAGATATCCGATTCTCATGATGTCTGAATGAGCTAGTGTTAGCCAGCCTAGTCATCTTCCAATTTATTTAGGTTGATTTTCTTATGAACAAAGGAACATGCCTCCCATATGACAGTCGAAAAATTTAAGTATGTATATTTTTTAAATATCATTAAAAGAATTACTTTTATTAAGAACAAACAATTAGAAAGGTCCGCCGACTTAATTTTAATTTTTAACGCATCAGAAAAACTTTTGACCGGGAATTTTATCGATTAGAAATAGAGAATTTTATCGATTAGAAATATATTGAAATATCCCTGACGAGTGATCTTATATAAAACATGAGTCGTCTCGAAAGACCGGGTATTGAGTGTGTTTACTGTATATTTCTTTGCTAACAAGAATCAATAATAAGTCGTTAATAATATACGTTTTTCTTTCATTTTCTCCAGTTTCCCCCACCCCGTTCCAAACCCATCATCTCATCCACCCGTTTATTTACTTTTTCCCTCGTTTTTCCTATCCAAATTGTATTCCACTCCTTCTTATTCCAACAGCTTTCTCTCTTTGAAAAAAGTGAGAGAGAGAGGTCTTCTTCTTCTTCATCTGCCAAGGGGGTCCTTCTTCTCGTTTTCGTTGCATATCTCAGCTCCCCACGTTTTTTCTTACTACTTCCTCTACTTTTTTCACTTTTTCAAGCATTTCTCACAATCCATACTTTTATCCAAAAAGGTATCACACTATTTTTATGGTTCCAACTTTCTCTGGCCATAAGAATCAATTTTCGACCTCTAGGGTGCCCAATCTTGTAATCTGACTCCTTAGCTATTTTTGGCGGGATGAGAGCTCAGATTCGGTCAATGGAGACTTTTTGAGTCTTGTCTATTTGAGAATGTGTATGTGTTTGCGTGATATTCACCGTAAGGCTGTTATCATTTTATTTTGTTCAATTTGAGCCGTTGTTGTGGTTCACTTTCATGTTTTGAACATTATTGTTTTGAACATTTTTCATTAAATTACAGTCGTTCAATCAACTGAAGTTTTAACAGTTTCGTCTTTGAAACTTTCAAAACTGGGCAAATTGTTTGAGTGGTTGTTCGAAATGTGCGATATTTGAAACATGGCTCAACTATAATTGAGTAATCCAACAAATTATAAGACAGAAACGTGATTCAGTGTACGTGCCATCTGTAACCTATTTTATTCTTCAAAAAGCCTTACCCTCATTTTGACAGTTTTTGGCTCAATGTTCCATTTCTCCTCCCGATTTTACAAACCAGCCCCTGTCTTACTCAACAACTCATTCGTTTTCATTTTTTCAACCGCGCCACACATCGTCCCGTTTGTCCTCATTTTTCCGCCGTCAACTCAAAACCCATCAAAACTAAAATCCATCTGTCTGAACAGTGAATGACTTCCGTTTGGTTTTGGAGCTCAGTTTTTTCTGATGCTTTTGAATTTTCAAATGGGGAAATTCTGGGGAATTTTTTCTTTTTGACCATGTGGTCTTTGAGTTTTATGGGTATTAGTCTAATGGGGTTGTCAGGGGAAAAATGACTAAAGTAAGAGTGTAAAAAGAAAAAAGTTACTGTAGCTAAACACTTTCGGACAAATTTTTGAGTGATTGTTTGAATATTTGAAACATGGCTCAACTATAATTGAGTAATCCAACAAATTATAAGAAACACAACTTTATTTGTATTTCAATTATTATAATTAGACTCCCACTCATACAATTTGCCCAGCCCAGTCTCAGAAAGTCCTGATGATTTTGCAATATCTCATTTAATCGATTTTTCTCCCAGAATCTTTTTCGACTTTTTCCAGAAGACGTTTAACATGAAACGTCTTAGTTTGGGCTTCTAATTTCCGGAGATCGCGTTTCTCAGCGTCTTCATTTTTGTCTCCAAAGTCTTTGTCTTTGCTTCTTTTCTCTTCATCGCCACAACCAGAAAATAAATTTCAAGAGTCAAGACTAAGCAACAAAAACAACAAAAATTGGGTTGGGCAGCCCAGAATTCCAATTTCTCTTTGTTTTAGTTTATTCAACATTTTCATTTTCTCTATACACTCATTTGAGTGAAATTTCACTTTACTTTTTCTTAACTTGACTTTTTCTTAGGCTGACTAAAAAAGACTAACATAAGCAAAGGCAGGGCTAAAAATAGCTTTAACTAGGCTGATCTGGAATCGGTAACACCTGGACTAGACTCAATTAGTCTAGGATTTATTTTTGCTAAAAAAACAAAAGCTTCTTCAATCAATATGTTCCAATTCTGATTTCTAAGTAATAAAATAAGTTTTCCTCTGTATTCCCTCACTTCGTCATTTCTTACTCCAGCTGTTCTTTATTATTTTTCCGTAGAACTTTTTTTTCCGGCTCCATAAATATTGCAGTATTTTCAAATTGAAAATCTGGTTGGAGAGTTCGAACTAATTATAGTTCCTGGGTCTATTTTTTAAAAGGAACTTTAATTCTTCTTCCAGAGTAACTTGCTATTAAAGTGATGTTGAAACAAATTCAAGACGCTTACCACTTTTTAATAATATTTAAAACAACGGATCTCATTCTAACATTCTCTTTATCTTTTATGATGTTAATTTAATTATTTCAAACTATTTTTTCGACTCCACCCTCTTTCCAACATAAAAACAAACTAAACTCATTCATGATCATCAGACTATTATGACTCTATTCTTTTTTCTTATTTAATTGGTGGAAGTTGATGCTCATTGGAATCTATAATCTATCATTATACTCGACTTACTTTTTCGCTCTCTTGTTTTATACTTTTTACTTCTTGGTAACTCATGAAAATGTCTATCAACTTCATCAAAATGTTTGAAAAACTGCTGAAATCTAGTGTTACTTATGATATCACTCGATGTGCACTTATTCGAGACATGTCTTGAATAATAATATTTTTTTATTTGATTCTTGTCAGAACGGAGTTTATTTTTAGTCTAGCGTCAATAATTGAATGATGTGGAAAATAGAAAGATCAGAATTAAAAACCTTACGAACCTATTACCCAGCGTGTTTTAAAGTTTGCTTTTTAAAATTGAAAGTGTCCTACACCGTTCCAACGTCTATCAAAGTATTTTATCAGAATAATGTCTGTCCTTAATACGTTGATTGACCTTTACTCTAATAAGGTTGTAAAAAACTGTGAAGTACTTTTCCCCTTAATTTAAATTTGCAACTTGGTTAACTAAGGCCCGTACGAAAAGTTTGTCCACTACAAGTGAATATCTAGACCTAAGTTACATGACTGAGGAATCTGAAACAGTTTAATTTGATTGAGACACTCTTCCAATTAAGCAACTTGAAAACTACGGTATTATTCTATCACACAGAGATGCAATCCAACGTGAGTTTGTAAACTAGTTGTTGTAAGAAATACGTTTACTAGGGAAGGCCATCGAGCCAGCCCTCGAGGCCTGGTATTCGAAAAAAAACCAGGTCAAAGTTTGGAAAAACAGCAAATTATTACCGTTTTAACACCCGAAAATTGCCAAAAATTTACAGAAATTTTCGCGTGTCAGAAATATAAAATTTTCCCACTTTCCCTAAAATTGATTCTCGAATACCAGGTCTCGAAGAGTTTCGTCTCCAAATTGTATGTGACAAAGAAACCTTCAAGTTCTTGATTCTGAAAATCCGGTTTTTCTATTTTTTACCTTTTCTATAGAAGCTCCTTTCTCCGATGTTCCCTCTACAACCACCCGGAAAATCCAACCCCTCATTTTCTGGCGGAGCTCAGTTGTGTCCCAACCCGAAATTGAGATGACCAAAAAGCGGATATAGGATAGGACAGAAAAGTAGTAAAACAAGTCCCCACGTCTACTAAATCACTTCTCAGTCCCTCTATCTAAGGGAGTAATAGTAATTATTCGTCGGAGGACGAGAGAGAGCCTTGTCGTAAACTTTTTTCTCTTTTTTTTCCATCCTGCTATTCAGAATCCCCCTCCCCCTCTTCACTAGACACAGATACACCTATGTGTGTGTGTGTCTGTCTGTGTGTCCGTCCATCCCTCATCTCCACTAAAACCAAGCCAATTGCTTTTCCTCCCTCTGTACACAACATATCCATGTTTGCTTTTTTCTCCCTCCCACTCCCTTTCTTCTCTGCGTCTCTACGTTTCCCGATCCCTCGTCTGGTCCCTAGATGGAGCAAAAGAAGCGTGTGAAACGAGAGACTGGGGGAGCCCCGAAGAGACGTAGTGAAAAAAAATGGGAAAGAAGCGGGCGGGTCCCCCCCCCCCCTCTTCTTGCTTGCTTTTTCTCATTCTAACAGCCCCTTCAGCAACAACATCCATCCCGGCCAGAATACCCCAACCATCAAAAAAGTTCTTAAGACTCCGCCCACTTTTATCTGTTGGGTGAGCCCCTCCCCCTACACCAGTATATTGAAATTCACAATTCTTCCCCTTCACTCTCTGCTATATTCCCTATTATCTATATTACTATAACTATGTGATTTGAATCGGAGATCCATAACAATACTGTATCAAAAATGCACGTTCGATATTTGCAGCACGAACACACCGGCACTGTCCAACTTCTCCTTATGCCTCTCTCCACAGCGGCTTCTTTTAAGAGTGCCAAGTGGTAAGTCTTTATTGGGTTAATAGGGGATTATGGTGGATCAAAAATTGCAGAAAATAGATGCGGAATTCCTATATTGAGAAAGCATTAACGGTTCAAAAGATTTAAGACTGAAAAAGGAGCGTCTGTGTACTTTGCATAGGTTTTAATGCAAAAACATAGATTTAGTAAATTAAATTACTGCTGTACTGGTCTTTGATTCATCGCCAACCCAGATTTTGCATACAACTGATTTTATATCTGATTTATGAATTCAATAACTTTTTACAAATCAATTTCGGTAAAGCAAAAACGGATAATTGGACCAATTAAGTTTAAAAAAAACCCAAAAGATATGTAATTCCCTGAAGCAATTGTTATATAGCTATAATGCTTAAGAATTCCGGCAAAGTCAACGTTTGAAGAATTAAAGGGATTCCAGGTTCAGCATCTGAATTTGGAAATAATTTTGAAGTTTATTCTGAATTTTCTTGGTGCTAGCAGGCCTATTAGACATGATCCCGTCCTTTTCAATCTTGACTCAACTCTTCCAGCCCTCTCTCTTCTTCAATTCTAGGTTTCTTCCAATTTTCGACACATTTTATTCTTCTTCTCCTCCCCTCTTCAGTTTCGATATATTGCCCAGTGAGAGAGCAAAGATATCAAATTTCGTTTCTTTCAAGAGGCCCTTCCTACCACATCTGGGATCCTCCTATTTTTCAGCCAGCCAGCTAGATAGCAGAGCCATGCCAATTTTGACACCATTGTTCGCGCCTCTCCACTTTTTTTTTTGTTTTTTGTTCTCCGGCAGCTGCTTCTGTGCACTTGTTGGCGAGTGATGGTTGAACAAAAAAGAGAGAGAATGGAAAAAAGTTGGAGAAGGGCCTTCGAAAAATGGAAGGGAATTTAATATACATACTTTTATGTATTCTCTCGTTTTTTTTGGTGATGGTGGTGGAATAAAGGGGAAGAGAAGAGCCAATTTTTGCATACATTAAATTCATGTGTGAGGGAGAGAAGTAACAAAAAGCAACACATGTGGTAAGGGAAAGGAAAAATTTGGGGTAGGGAGAAGTTTTTTAAACTTTTGGTGGGTACCAGCTTTAAAGAGCTGAAGATTGGGTGGTTGATAAAAAAGATGTCATGCAGAACTTGGAATTCAGTACTGACTAAAAAAATTCTACACTTGCAGTTTTTAGTTGAAAATGCCCAACTTTAAGAGTGTTCCATGGTAAAACTAACTGTCCCACAAAATAATTTTTTATGGGATCAAAAGACCTAGAGCAAAACTCCATTTTTGTAGTTGACAGCTTGTTTTCACGGACACTTCTTAGAGAGTTATAGTAATTTTAAGTCCAGAGCTCAAAAATTGCACGATTTTGCACGGAAATGGGTCGATTTGAGGGAGAAATAACTTTGTCGATACGTAACTTACTAGGAAGTGCCCGTACAAAAAAGTTGTCAACTATAACAATGAAGCTCTACTTGTATTTTGTATAGTCCATAAACACAATATCATCCACATGTCAATTACTGAATCTTTTTTACCCAAAGACAAAAATCCTGATTACAGGACCGAAGAGGAAGGCGAAGGAGAGTGCGACTCGGTGCCGCTGCCAATTCAGACGTTTCTATGGAGGCAGACAAAGTGAGTAACTGTAAAAATCACTGAAAACCACATGATTACCACTTTCAGTCCGTTTCTGGGCGACAAAATCGGAAAACTTCACGAGGCTTCCTGTGTGGTGAGTAACTTTTCATATTTCCCATGACTAAGCTAGGCCTACTGCCACAAAAAGTTAAGCACCACCACTAAAAATTTTATATAATCCCCCTCCATCTAAGAACTTGGCGCCTTCTTTTATTTTCTCCCCATACAACTTTCCATTCCTTTCTCTCTCTCTCTCTCTTCCAATCCCATCAAATTTGTCCCTTGGGCAATATTTTAAGCTCCACGAGTGTGTTTTTGCCTTCTTCACCAACCAGTAAGCACTAAAATGTGAGTGTATGCTCTTTTTTGGTGTGTTTAGAGAATTTGAAGGAGGAGGGGGAAAGAAAATCATGTCAAGCGGAAATACTTCAAGTGGAAGATTGGGAATGCGGGGTGGTGGTTTAGTGGTTGTGGAGCTGTGGTATTAGAAATTAGAAATCGAGATGGATCGGGATATGGAGACTGGAAATTGACTCTAGAAAAATATAAACATATATCCTTTAATTACAGACATTCGAACGGGTCGTCGTCCAAAACATCCTCCACGGATTATCTCCCTCGCTTAGCAATGCACTTGCTAGTGTTTCTAGATGGAAATTAGTCAGGGCGGCGCTACCGCACGTGATACAGGTACTTCTGATTTAATTTGAATCAAACTTTTATGAACTTTTTTAGTGCTGCGGTTCCTTGTTATCTGCAAATTCTGGAGAGAAGAAACTGCCGACGTCACTACAAAAAATACTGTATATTTTGCATTGGATGTTGATTGACTCGTCGGCTGAGTGTATAGAAAGTACTAGTACTAAAGAAGATCCAAACCCAACACAATCGCGAACGCAAGGCCTCTTCAACATTTCCACAATCCAACTCTTTATATATCTAATTGCTCCGCTAGCTGATATAATCACTGAAGAAGAAGTTGTTGATAACATCCGATTGGAATCCGGCCTTAAAATATGGCAAGCCATATGGCAGTTTCGTCAACCTGATATTTGGTGTTTCTCAGCTCCAGTTAAGCAGAGGCGAGATGAACTCCCACAGATTACATTTGCCCGGAGGCACAACCCAACACTCTCTGAAAACCAAGGAATCTACTTAGGAAAAGATGAAAACGCGCCAAGGCGGCCCAGCATAGTACCACCGCCGAAACCGCCAAGAACCGACGCGGCGGTGTTACATGAGAAGAGGAAGTTAGAAGAGGAGAAGTTGAAAGCGACGAAAAAGGATTATGTAGCGATTGAAATTGAACCGGAGAAGCCGAATCAGTTGTTAATTGATATGACACCAAAGGGGTTTGAGAGAACATCCTCTATTGTCAGAAGTGTCAGTGAATACAAAACCAATCTGTGTGGACAGAAGCAGCAGATAAGCAAGAGTAGGACGAGTGACGCGTTCGATGTCAGCCCGAGTGAGTTTTTTTTTTTCATTTTGAAAACTAAAACTCATAAACCTATAAGAAGTCTTTGGAGATGCGGCTTTCAAACGATCTATAAATTGGGTTATAGGTACTTTAGACTACGTGGAATCCATTTCTGCAAAACCTGCTAAATGTCTCTGCGAGCTGAGTTATGAGCTTTCAAACTTCTCCTTTGATTAAGCTTGTTCACATGAGTTCCAAATCAGCCCCCACCGCGCGGTTCCATTTGTGTTCCGCAGAGGTTTACCCGTGCTCGCACGTTGGAAAAATGAGAACATCTTTGCGTATACTATTAGTTGATTCGGGATTCCATGTGAAAAAGCTCAACCATATGAAAAGTTTGAGAGCTCATAATTTGGCTCGCGGACACATTTAGCCGGTTTTGATTGCAGAAATGAACTCCCCGTATTTGAAAGTACCTATATCAGAATTTATAGATTGTTTAAAAGCCGCGTCTTCAAAAACCTCCCTTGTCAGTTAGAGAATCTCTTTTCAAAAAACAATTCCAGCCTCCGACTCATCTGCCAAAATGCTCGAAGAAGTCGACGAGATCAAGTTTGCCGAAAACGAGAACTGCTCCCTATCCGCCGTATTCTTCACAACTGACCAAGCCCCTCTAGTCAATTTATCCGATATTTGCTCTGGATTCTCTCTAGAAGGTAGTGGATCAACCGGACCAGTGGAGCCAGCAATAAAAACTACATGCTACGATTTGGACCAACCATCTACATCAGATAGCCCGCCGAGGCTACCAGAAAACTCTATGTATCTTTCTTGTACCTCGTCGTCTTCTGATGTGCCACCATTTGTGTTAACAAGAGCTTCCACAACTGAAGAAACCGCCTCGTCGTGCTCTCAACAAACCGTAATACCACTGCAGATTCCCGTTCCACCGACACCATCCCCCACACTAAATCAGACCACCTTGACGCCCATCATGAAAACCGAAAACAGACGTACCGATCATCAGAGGAGTGAGTTTTTAAATTTTTCACCTTTTACAGTTCGAAGATTTAATTATTTTTCAAATTTCAGTGCCTGCCTCGCAAAAATCTGTCTCCGGAAGTACTGACGATGAGCTAGACGAATCCGCATTCGCCGATCCCACCATTGCATCTTACCTCGACGTTGCAGTCATCCGTGCTCTACTGATAACGCATTGGCAAGAGAAAGGTGTCTACTGGGCGTTGAGTTATATCCAGAATCGATTGATTGAAATAAAAGCTTATATGATAGTAAGAAAAGGGGCAAGACAGCGGAGTAACTCATTGCCGAGTGGAGAACGAAAACTGTCAGTTGCACCGGATCAGTTCACAAATCCTGCATGGGACGATTTGAAGATTGAGAACAAAGAAGAAGGAAGGGCGCATTTACATGTGGCTTTTAATGATACGGAAAGGAGAAAGTCGTCTGATAATTGTGAGTTTTGAGAAAATTAAAAACAAAAAAAGTAATAAAAAATAATCAATTTTAAGTGGAAGAGACTTTTTGAGTGACCTAGCGATTTTATTCTTAGTACAGCATATGGAATATAGTATTTACCTTTTATTTACAACATATACTCCCAGGATCTGTCTGCACTGCAGTTATCTTATTAGGTTGGCATTGCCCAGTGTTGGTGGCCCTTCCTTTTTAGTTTTCATATTTTGTTCGTTTTTTTTTGTTTTGGTTCCAGTAATCTCTGCTTGTTAATGTACTCGTCTTTTAATTATGGCATGTTTTTTTTGCAGGTAATTGAACCTAAACTCTTGACTGACAATAGTTGAAAGACCGAAAAGATAATTTTACATTCATTTTTCCTTGTACAAATAATAATACCATTGGGTCACAAAAGAAGTCTCTTCACCTGAAGAATTATTATAAGAGAGACTTAATAAAGAGACTATGACTGGAATTTAATTTTTAAGAATTCTCCCGATTTTCAGGTCTGGCCCCTCACCCCACCTCCAACTCCCGTCGGAGCTCGTTGAACACTCTCTCACGCCGAGGTGCCAACCGTTCCAATCCTTCTCTCAACAACTCTGTAGAAGTACTTTCAATTCGAGACGATGCTGAAGACGACGTTTCCAACATCTCCTCAAAATCAATCGAAAAAGAGAACTCGAAAATCAACGCCGTGTACTTTCCGGAAGCGTTGGGAAGTACGAATTTCATAGAGAAGGATGGTAAAATATCAGCGACTGTAATTGTGCAGACGGTGAATCAAGTGATGGATAGATGTACTGGAGTGAGGCAATGTGAATTGGCTCTGAATATAGCTGACGTGTTACTCGGAACACCTCTGGAACAGACGGAGACATTTTTCGTCCAGTTGAATATCATGGTTTTCAAGTGAGTTTTCATTGTTTTCAATGTTTCATTTTCTTCGTATTTCTTTCAGAATCTACCTGTGTCTGGGTTGTCCACACGGTTGTAATGAAGGCGTGAAGTCCCCACACGGCGACTTTTTGCGTGCTAAAGCCAAAGCGATTCTGGCAGGTTTAGAGCGTGTCCAACCGGAGAAATTCAAGAATATTCTAAATGATTATGTGGATAACTATGGGACACAGCAAGTTATCGACCTATTGCACTCGATTACAGCGTTTTGTCGCTCGGAATTGACACGTACGTATTTTTCTAAAATTTTCTAAAAGTTTAGGGTGTACATTAATTTTTTTCAGCATCCGACGGCAGAAGAACATCGGAAAGTCGTGTACCCTCTTATCGAAATACGTTTAATGAGAAAGACAAAGGGATCGAAGGAAGAATTATCAACGCCACTTATAAGACGTTGATCACAAAGATTTCGGCGATTAGTGCAGAGTTGTCTCTTCCGGAGAATATGGTAAGCGCTAGGTACAACAATTCACATAACAAGATTATAATAATCTACAGAGCCTCCAACAAGACGTCAGAATGTTGGTGAACTTTGTTCAAGAGCATCATGGAAACCCATTCCGAAGGGTTGGGTTGTCTGCATTGAAAGATGCAACGGCTAAGCCGCCATCTGTTGGGTAAGTAGACTAGGTACTCAAATTTTTGAATATCAAAGGAAATTACCATAAGTACTGTATCATAACGGCATGCCTATATATATTTTATTTTTCAACTGGCTACCAGAGAAATTTTTTGGTTTCAGAAACTCATTAAAATTAAACTGAAAAAAACTATTTCGGACGTTCCATTTTGTAAAACTAGAAGTTACGTTAAGCACGCTGCTTCTAATCAGAACCAAGAAAAAACACCGGGATAATCAAATTCATGAATTCTTATAATACAGGTGCCGTTATAATAAAGTATTTACGGTACCTCAACACGGGGGGTGCGAGGCGTAAGGTCCGCAACGAACAGATATAAATGTTTTCCAAGTTGCGTTGCGTGCGAGTTGCGTTAAACGACAAATAAACGTAAAAATTAAATTTGGCAATTTGTGTGAGGGAGCGCGTTTTTCCGACCTTACGCCTTGCATTACTGTACCTGAAAAACTTCAGATTGATTCTAGACTTCCGTTTTATCTCCATATGCACACTGATTAGAATTTATCCACAACTATCATTAATTTCTTTTAAAAAAACGCACACTATCTTCTCTATCTATCAAATATTGAAACCTCTAGCATAATAATCTCTTCTCTTCCTTCTACTTCTTCTTATGCACCACCACCACAACCAACGGTCCAATCATCATCATCGTCACCCCCACGACGTAAACAACCTCCGAGAAGACACAAAACCTCTGTTGTGAGGACGCAATCGTCGAAATCTCCAAAATCTGCAGTTCGACTCATGATTCCACATATTTCGCTGACAAGAACCGAGTAAACATGACACAAAAAAATGCTCGAGCTCGGCAGAGAACCCGCATGAATTGTCCTGTTTCGGGTGAAATACCTGAAAACAAAAATCCTAATCTCTCCATCTTTTTCTTTGCATTTCTAGCACATTTTTGCACTCTTTTTTGCACTTTTTTTGCACGCCTCACATCCTAATCTCCTCGATTCTCAGTTATCCACATCCTCCTTCTTTCCTAAGTTTCAAAAAAAGCTTTTTTGTCTTTTATTACTAAAAAAAACGATTTTTAATTTCAGTGACTCCCAAAAAGAAGATCAAAACGGAAGCCCTGGAGCATCGTCCCAAAAACAAGGAAACAACGATCAGGCGTCTCTCAGAAGGGGGTTATTCAAGAAGAAGGAGAAATCTGGTGGAACGACTACAGGGAACGATGATTCGGAGGGTGATAGCTCACCGTCGACGCCGAGGACCGTGTCTTCAATGGATGATGGGGTGTCACCACTGGCTAACACGTATTATAAGAAGAAAAGTGCTCCGAAACTTCATTTTGCATTTGGATTATTGAAAAGTGTAAAACCAGATATGGATGAGGAAACATCGGATAATGAGAATGAAGAAGGCACTTCACAAGACTCAGAAATGCCAATGAAAAGGCAATTGAGGCAAAGTTCCAAACAAGTCAAAGCTCGACTCCCTATTGATGGTAAGAGTTGTGCAAAAGATACGAAATTTGGGTGTTTTCAAAATGTCCAACTTTGAGAGTATGTCATAGAAATTCTGATTGTCAGTAGGCTTTTAATGAATCATGCAGATCAAAAGTAGAGCTTCATTTTTGTAGTTGTCAACTTTTTTATACGGGCACTCTAAAAAGTTATGGTCATTTTGAGACGACAGCTCTAAAATCGCACTATTTTGCACTGAATTTCGTCGATTTGAGAGATACATTTCTTTGTCGATACGTAATTTTCTAGTGAGTGCTCGTAGAAAAAAGTTGTCGACTACAAAAATGAAGCTCTACTTTTGATTTGTATGATCCAATAAAACCATACTAGGTGTGGCAATCAGAATTACCATGACACACTCTCAAAGTTGGACAATTTCAACTGAAAACGCCCAAAGTTCGCATCTTTTTGCACAGTACTGTTTATAAATTTCTCTTTCAGCAAAAGGTGGAATGAGACTCTGGGGGACCTATGTCCCACCACCCACCTATATTGATGTCAAAGGTATTTTCGATGGGGCACGTCGATTCGCTTTTTTATTAGAGACCGCAAGACCTGGAACGTTTCCCGATGCGCCGTTGATTGCAGCAATTATGCATTTGGTGAGTTTTTTTTTTCATTTACTGAATTTCCAACATTTTTTCTTTTTCAGAGATCCCCAGTTCTCGCTCGAGCCTCACTACTCCTCGAATGCTCCAACTTTGTCTCCCGTTGTAACCGAGGCCAATGGCCTGAATGGATCCGATCTTCCCATCACAGAACATTTAGTCTCGGTGGTGCCCTTGCCAACCGTGGTACCCCATCAGCCACAAGAAGAATGCATAGTCTTCAAAGACAAGCTGGTCGATATTTCTATCAATGGGGCATTCAAATTGGAGAACATTTGAGTAAAATGCTGGAAATGTCTGAAAAAAAGAATCGAAAGGTGTTGCAAATGGAGGACTCGATTGAAGACTTCTTTGATGATGGAATAATGAATGATTCGAGTGGAGAGAGGTGTCCACCTGCGTTGCAGTTTATTGCAGTCTTGTTGTTGCAAGAAATCACTGCATTTCTCAGAGAGACCTTCAAGACGATACCAAGATCCAAAAATTCAAAACCACAAACTGGAAATTCTGGTTGGGATAAATTATTGAGTCACAGGAGATGGTCAATTTTGTCGAACACTTTCAACGCACAACAGACAGGATCCGTGAACAGTATAACTGAGATCAACTCTTCCATTCATTGTGAGTTTTTCTTAGCTTCTTTTTTTTCTACGAGTCCCTAAAACTACAAAAAATGTCGACTTTAAATATCCCTCTAAAGTTCCAGTAAACGACAAAGAGCGACGTATTAGCCTGTCCGCAGCCGAAGAGGATTCGCCACGTGGATCAAAAGATGCAATCGATGAGATCAACGCGGTTGACAAGAAAGGTTGGTATTTCTAGTTTTTTTCGGAATTCTGACTTTTGAATTAACCCGTTTTACTTTTAATTACTTGGCTTTTTTGCTTTAAAGGGTGGGCTTCCTATAACCATTTCAGATTATTTTTCAGGTTTTGATTTTTTTAACAGAATTTCATTTTTTTTTCCAAATTGCCCATTAAGGTTCTGTGCACATGGCAACTGTACCAGTAGTCCGTCCACCATCCTTATCAGCTCGTCTATTTTCGCGACAATCGACTCATGAAGAGTCCGGCGGTTCTGCGCAAGGCTCCACGAAATCGACGACTTATGTTCCCGAGACAGGTCCGAAAATGCACCGCACCATATGGAATACACTGTCTGCACCTCCTTCTTCTTCTACTTCTGATTTCTATCTTCTGATTTCTATCTTCTGTTTGTGTGTGTATTTGTATGCTTTTGGGTTATTGTTCTGATGTGGAGGCTTTCTTATTGATTATCACTTTTCTCTTTTCTTGCACAGGGAACATTGGAGAAGAGGTCATTTAAAAAATACTGATTCTCCTATCCCTTCCCGTATCACTCTATCACATTCATATATTCACTATCACTTTGAAATTTTATTTTAAGGACGTCGAATTGCCACCGGTCGTCAACGCCTTCTAAAACGTGGTTCCCCGATGACAGCTGGCGCTCAGCCCTCACTCGAATCTTCTCATAAACGGAAGTCGTTTCGCAACCGGAAACAATCGAAACAGGCGCATATGGAAGAAGAGGAGAAGTCTGATGGAGGTGGGTGTTTTGAAAGGATTCTCAATTTTTTTGTTGATTAAAAAGCAAAACTCGAATAAAACATAGAAATCAGATTTTTTATCGGAAAATCTTAAGGAAGTCTAACATCTTCCAATCAATCACCAATAATACAAAGAGTACGCGCATCAAGTATGCGCCCCTCGTCAAACTTGCTGGCCTTGTTTCATCATGCGATTCCAGACTTTTTGGATGGTAAAACCCTGTATCGTGTAACCTATCGAGCTCTCCTCTGACAAGCAATCCAAATTATTCCCTCAGTAACCTTGAACACAAACTATCCCAATTCTCCATTACAGTAACCATACTACATTACCTTTAACCCTTAGTGACCTATGTACCTAATACTATTGCCTTTTTACTATCCTATTTAATTTTCTTTTTCCAGCCGGCACCACGCACATCCTATCTGCCCGTGAGTCCCTAAAACCAACTGATGACGGTCTTCAGTCTCCCGTTGAGCCAATTCACCCAACAATCATTCCTCACTCAAATCATGGAAGTGCTCACTCTCAACAACCCGTCGCTCTCAAGTCATCAATGGACGACGAGGAGCAGCATATGCTCTCAAACCTTCCATGGATTAAAGTTCTCATCAAATTCTCGAACTCGTTTGATTTGGAATGTGCGCATGTTGGTTCGTGTACTGCAAAGTGTTTTCAGCGAATTCATCGTCAATGTTTTCGTATGATTGAAGCACTATCGACAGTTTATGGAATTGAGAGGTATGTCTGAAAATCGTCTAGTTAGATGACATTCTCACTTCAGAAACGTATCCACTCGTGTTGACAAACGGAAACTTCTGGCAGACGACTGGCAATCAAAACAGCAAGCATTACGACGGGTTAGTTTTTTAGTTTCCTATTTTTCTTTTGCACATTTGAAATAATATTAAAACCCTTAATCTGAATTTAGCAAACCGAAACAAGCTCGGCACGGGCGGTAAGTTTATACCAATATACAGTACCTCTATTTTCATTTACCCACTTCTAAATGTATACATTCACCAGTATTTTTTTTGTAAATTTATCGTATTTTTTCTCACTCCTAAAATGATGAAAATAACTACCCACTTCTACGTTTTCTATGCTCTCACCTGATAAGTATGTTGGTTGAGAAGAGACGTCTGGACAAACTTCTATGCAGATCTCTCACCTTCAACCAACTATACTTTGCCTCCAGTCAACCTAATAATCTCACCATATAGCTCTACGACTCAAACGATGATCCGGTATTCTAATACCATGCTATCGCTTGACTAGAGCGGACCACTATAAATCAATACTGTTTCAGAGCATCCATGCCCGCCAATCAACCGCCGTCCCACGTAGAGAATCCGCAATGGTAGGACAGCCTGAGTTTGCAAGCAAGGCTATCAAGATGATGTTGATGGAAAAAATGCAACAGGAGAAAGAGAAGGAAAAAGAGAAAGAAAAGGAGGAGAAGGAGGCATTAAAAAAGCAGTCCGTGGAGCAGGACCGGAGTTCAGAGGACACTGAAGAAGACGTGGCAACTCCTGAGAAGAATAAGCAAATGTTGACTTACCTGAGGAGTTTGGTACTCCAGTTGGTCCACTCGCCAGTTTCCTCTGTTTTGAAATGTTGCCTCTTGTTGAACGTGGAGCAACATAAGCAGATGATTAGTGTATCTTGGAAGATGCTGACCCATGAGGATCCTCATGTAGTGGCTGCTGCTGCTTCAATGTTCATAGTGGCCAGTGTCAAAAAATCAGACGAGGCACTAGCCATGATCCGTGGTGCCTTAGATTCTGCAGAGCCACAAGAGAGAACCAGCGGGATTCAAAGATTCTATACCTTATGGAGGAATAGATTTCATGCATGGCTGAAAATGGAAGACGGAGCTCAAGCATCTTTCAAGGTACCACCTCCTGGAATTGATTTCACTCTTCCATCACCCGCTATCGGGCAATCCCAGCTGCCAGTTGTGGACCCACCATGGATGCCACATTTGAAGACCAAGATCGAAGAACTGTCGTTGAAAGAGGAGGAGCACGCCACGTCACAGACTATAATGACGATGACGAGAACTCGGAGGAAGCAAAAGCAGGAGATGGTAAAACGCGCGGTGCGAGAAGCCGAGGAGAGGCAGTGTGAGCAGAGACAACTTTTTCGGTTGAGAAGTTCAGCGATTGTTTCGTTGGCTGCTTATGAGCCAGCACTGTTCCATCATCAACAGGAGACTACGGAAGGTGAGGAAGGATGAAATAATTTTTATTCCATAATTTTTATTTCAGAATCTGAAAACGCTCACCAACATACTCGCCACGTGATGCCAGTTGCTCAGCCTCTTTTTCCATCAGCACTTCTCTCTGTGGTACCTCAGATCATTGAGCTTCTTGACGATCCTCAAGTGGACAACAATGGAGTATCAGTTGGTGACGTGGCAAAGAAAGTGATATGGACTTGTATTGTGGAGGATCCCTCTCTTTTTCTGAGGCATTTTCTGGAAAAACTGACTAATCGAGATCGGCAGGTTAGTCATTTAAATAATTGATTTGATTGCGTGACTTGACTTTTGTGTTTCATTTTTTACCTTTAGATGCTAAATACTGAAAATTTTGAATTTTCGTGTCGATCTATCGACCTGGATAAACTAAAAATGACCTCAATCACTTAAAAACTCTTTCCCATAGTTTCTTTACCCTTTAGACATCTCCTCCACCCCCATTTCAGGTCCTTATCAACGAGTTCACACCAACTCCCGCATATGTAAGTTTGTTGGAGCGGCGAGGCATGACAGCATGACGTTTTTGACCTGAGATTCACCTATTCCCTGATTAACCCAAATTTACTTAATTACTAACACCTCCTTTGTTCCTTTTTTGCCTGTTTATATCAGAAATTTGAATTGTATTGAAAATATAAATTTCAGGAAGTTCTGATGTCTCAACTTCGAAAGTTAGTGCTGCGCTTCCATCCATTACCAAGTCAGGCGGCGCATTCATTATTGAACTATTTGGTATGTGGACATCCAGATACCTGGGAACACAAATACCATATTTTCAGTTCGGATTCGTTATGCACTATGTGCGTGCACAATGTGAGGGATCTGAGAAGGCGATTGGTATGGCGTTGTCTATTTGTTGGCTCCTCTCCCCAAACATTCATGGACTGTATTTTAAAGATCTGAAGCAGACGTTAAAAAAGGAGCAGTGTGATGTGAGTATTCAGGATTTTTTTTTTGGAATTCTGAACATATTTTATTTTCAGCAAGCCCTCATGATAACCGCCAATGTCCCATCTGCAAAAAAGATCATTGTACATGGTCTCGACTCAGGTGCCGGAGGAATCCCAAGTCAATTTCCAGTTCACGAGGACACCCAATTCCATCAAATTCTGAGTGACAGTCTGGAATTTTTCAATATTGAAGAAGACGACCTCAATTGTTTTTATTTGACTGATACAAAGACCGGTGTGATACATCTACCAGCCGCTTATGTCAGAGACTACTATTTTTTCCATCGGTCGTTTTATCCACAACTGACATTAGTGAAGCTACCACCAGAGCTGGCTGAAAAACGGATGAAAGATACAGCATTCCATCAGAGATTCATCGAGTGTGGGAAGGTGCTACTGACACATAATATACTCAAGTATAGTCCGCAACACGTGGTAAGTGTGGTTCGAGATAATGAATCAGCTTGTTTAAATTCAAAATCAAATCTCATAGCAATGCCAGGCGTAAGGTCCACAACGAACACTTTTTCCGAGTCGCGTTGCAATTTTTATTGAAAGATACATAAACGTAAAAATCTTTGACGCCGTCACAATCGTTGTGCGACAGAGCGACCTTCCGCCTTGCACTGCTGTGCAACCGACCTATTTCAGTTATCTCAACTTTTTCAGATTGCCCAAAGAGTATTCTTTCTTCACGACGAATTTACCCATCTTCCATCATTCCCTCGGAAATCTTTGGAAACATGTTTCGGCATGTACTTTGGTCCGGGTGGTGAACAGCTGAAAGCGATGGAGTCGATGCATAAATTTGTGTGGGCTAAGCTGATGTCTGACATGTTTGAGAAAATGGAGAACGCCTTCATGTTCGCTGATCTTCATCTCTTCATTAATGTGATCAATGGAATAATGATAATGCATTGTGAAGACGTTCTGATTCTCCGAAGATGTGCTGCCACCTACATCTCAATTTCCATTCATTTCAACACACTTTTTGCGTCTCAGGGCTTCTTTCTTATCATGCCAACACTTCTGAGATGCTATAGTCAACGACAAACCAACAAAGTGTTCTGTGGAGTCGTTGAATTCATTTGCCGTCAGTTTTACACACTCCATCGTAAGCCGTTTCTTCTCCAGATGTGCGGAGCAATTGCAAATATAATTGACAACTCGTCGAATGATTTTGAGATTAATCCAATGAGAGTGAAAGCCAAATATTGGTTTAATCTTATCAAGAAGATGGAGGAAATTACTGACGAGGATCCGTTGGATATTCTGGGATTGGTCCCTTACGAGAAACCACTGAAGGCGTTGGATCTGTGTTATCGAGATGACCCGAATACATTTTGCGCGTTGACTGATGCGATGGCTAGTTGTATCTGTGTATGCGCATTTGCGCCAGAGAGTAAAAGGAGTCATCACATGTTGGTGAGTATCTCACAAATACTTTTTAAATTACTTTTTTCTTTATTTTCCAGCTAATAATGCAGGCAATGATACCACACATGATGAAACGACTGGAGGAGGAGACACTGTTATCTGGAAACTCTCCATCTGCAGTCAAACACGAAATATCTCAATGGATAACGATGGCAGTGGAAATGAAAGCGTTGATTAACAGTTGTGAGCAATTAGTTAGAGGACCTACGCGTGCATTCGATTTGGTGAATAGTGTGTCCGAAAGAGGGAAAAGTTTTGTCGCCGATTCACCACAGTTTTTTGATCCACCAACAACGAATGATGATGAAAACTCGAGACCTTATCATTTGTAAGTTTTCTAATTTTTTCTGTGAATTCCGAATGTTGGATTCCCCATACTTATCAACCGTGACAAACCAGGTCAATACGGGCCGGCGCGTAACTCGCTTAGAACTGAGTTTTACGATCCAAAAAATACACCAAAATGTAGATCTCAGCGAGTTCTATTCTACTGATGTAATACAGGCCGCGTTGCTAGGTTAGGTCCCCGAGGGGCCGGGATAAAGTACTAAAACGCGAAAGTGACCTAGAAAGCCATTCGCGGTACATTAACGGCTAGCCATTTGGCTTGTATTAAACCGTAGACATAGATCTCGCTGATGTGAGATCTACATTTTTATATATTTTTCAGCGCATGAAACTTAATTTGAAGCAAGTTACGCGTCGGGCCAGTTGACATGTATGGAATTCTCAACTATTCTACTACCATCGACAAATCTCAAAAATACTTTCAGAAAAGAAAAACGTTCCACCGCCGTTGCGTGGGAAGCCGCCGAAGTAGAAGAACAGCAAAAAGAAGCGTACCGTCGACCAAGAGACACTCTCCTCCAATTGATAGCAGTATACATCGAAACTGCTGCAATTCGTCTCAAAGACTTAACAAAGCTGGGTGCTAATCTAGAACACGCCAAGATTCCTGACGTTCTGGACCATAAGTGTTATGTGAAACTAGGAGAGATTGCGTTGGCACTACTCAAAGTTGCACCATATGATTTGGCGACAACGACTTGCCATGGATTGCAGAAATACTTTTCTGTAATTCTCCCTGTCACGGATTGGTCCATTGAGTCTAACAGGTCTGCTCTAAACATCATCCTCAGACGGTTGGACAAGACAATGTCGAAAATTGCGAAGCGTCAGAGCTTTCGAAAACGTGCCATCTGGATTGCATTGTCTTCTTGGATTAATGGAATATGTGACACCTTGAACGCATTTCCCTACATTGCTCATTTACATCCATTGAAGACGATAACTCAGTTATGCCTTCGAATGATGGTAGGGGATCCGTGTACAGAGGATGGGACGTCTTCTACTGCTCTTCATCCAACTACAGTACTTCACCCAACTCCTCCACCTCAACTGTTTGCCAATGCAGTATTAAGGTTGACTACAATATTAATGCAAGCATTGGGACAGTTCGCTTTTTCCCTGGACTTCGTTACATCATCTGAAGGCATGGGAGTATCCTCTGAACGCCTCGAAGCAGTTCTCTGCCACGTGTTGATCCCTCTGTTTCTAAGAATTCCCAACAATCCAAAAGAGCAGTCAATAATCCAGAGCAAAGATCTGGCGCAGTGCTTAACAGTCATGCAGAACGCGATTTCTCCGCCGCTAGTCAAACAGCCAGCTCCACCACTGATAAGTACATCGACATTGACTACTACCTTTATTAGAGGAGCACAAGACGTTACCGGTCGCCAGGGCTCCGTCTCTGTTACTGACCGCGGGCACTCTGCCACTGTCTCCACACATCGAATTGTTAGAGAATCCATCTGTCAGTCAATATACCTTGGACTAAAGGTTCTCATGCTAACTTTTGGGAAATTGTTAGCTCCGATGTGGCCGCGAGTCGCTAGATTAGTCAAGGACTTGCTGGCAAAGAAACCTGGAGCTCCCAGTGCTTTGGCTTTTGTGGATTTTTTGCTCCATTCAAACTTGCCAATCGCCCTGTTTATACTACCAATGATTCAGAACAAGGTAACTCTTTTTAATAGAAAAGGTTGAAGTTTAAGACAATTATTTCCAGATGAAACAAAAACCTGGCACAGAACAAGAGGCCGCCTGGCAAACCGAAATACTCGAGAAACTTGATGCCCGCTCTCATAACATCATTCCAATGAGTATCCTCATTGTGAAGTGCAATCAAGAATTACAGCAACTCCGAGAGGAATTAGCCATGAAACCTATCGAAATGGCTAGGTCCTATACACCAACTATGGCTGACCCTCATTCGGATTCCTCTGCCGCTTCGACTGCTCCACGAGGCGCCACCTCTCGTCAGAGTATCGACCGTCGGACTAGTGTTCATCAGAAGAAAGTGTTGCCGACAATGAAAGAAGATATTCCGGAAGATGTGGAGGACTCTGACGAGATCAATGGGGGAGGAGCTTCTGAAACAGGAGGAAACCAGGGAAGAGTCATGTCAAAAAGTCCAAGTATTCCACTAAACAAAACCCAGCAATCGAGTAGAACTCGATCTGTAAGTGGGTTCGGGATGTGGAGGAGTGTCAGAAGAAAGTCTAGACATATATCTAGTGCGGAAGAGTCATCTGAAGAAAGAGGAAGCGTTGAGTTGCATGACATTGCACAAGGGCACCCTTCAGCACTACATGAGGTATGTTTAGATGAAATATGCCAAATCTAAAATTTGAAATATTGTTTTGTTTTATAATATTAATCAAAATTCCAAAAATTTTGGTCACTTTAAGCCTCAGAATCAGTCTGAAAAAGAAAAAGTTACAGCAATTCGAAAATTTTGGAAATTTCAATATTAACAAAACTCACCGTATCTCGATCAAATCTGGTTCAAATTTGTTGAAACCTATATTTTTGGAATATATAAATTAAGATGGTTCGAATGAATGACTATTTTCAAGTCGAAACTTTGAAATTATGAGGGTTGATGCTCCATGTTACTGATTTTCAGCCAAACCGAACTCCAAATCGTCGATCCACTGAAGCTCTCGTGCTACCACTGCATGAGAGCATTGATACGAATAGACACCGATGTAAGTTCAGAAAACATTTTTTCGAAACCCCAATTCCATTTTCCAGTCGTCTCGTTCTCCACACCAAAAAAGACACACGAAGTATCAGAAGACGTCTTTCAAATTACCGAGCAACATCAATTGGTATAATATAGTTATTGTTGATTTTTTCACTTTTCAAAAGTTCGCTTTCATTTTACCCATTTCTAGTCATTTTCTCAATTTCTATATATATATTTCTATAACTTTTTTAAATTCTCCCGCCAAAAACTCTTTCCACAAAAAACAATTCCTATGTGTACGGGTTTCTACACCAGCATTTCTGATTTTTCCCAGTATTTTTCTTTTTAAGATTTCTAATGAATTGTTTGAATTTATTGCTTGGCAGGTGCACAGGTGACGTTGGAAACATTTGGACAGATGCAAGAAACAAAAAACTTCAGCTGAAAATTGCTCAAATTTGATGATAACTTTTGAGGTATTTTGGCTGAAAATGTCTCGAAAAAAATCTTTGACAAAAAATTCTATTGTTTCGAGTTATTTTGCTTTGAACTGCTAAAATTTTACGATATTTCGTTATAAATTGCTCCGAAATTGCAGAATTCGTGTCATTTTCAACCAACACCCTCGAGTTTCAGCGATTTTCAGTCAAAGAACCTCGAGATTCGAATATTCAGCGAATTTGACCGATTTTCAGACAAAAATACTGAAAAGTTTTCCAATTTGAAAAATTTTACGTATAAAAAATCTCATTTCTTGATGCAAATAGCTTTTGATTGAATTCTGAAGTATAGTCTAAAATTCGTCATTTTCGAAAAAAAAAAATTTATAAAAAGACAATTTCAATCAAAGACAAGTTTGTTAAAAATAAGTAAATAAAATCTAGCGTGGTCAATATACCACAAGGTCATCAACGTGTCATACTATGAAAAAGTAAAAAACTCCTAAAAATGTTACTATTCAAATTATTATATCAATACCACCTTTTCACTTTCTGATGCCGAGTTGGAACTATTTGCCAGTAGAAATCAAACAACATGTCATCAAGAAACTTGACTTCATTAGCAGGTATGGTGGTAACGTCTGAAATCGAGGAAAAAACTTAATTCTAGACACTCATTGAAAAATACTTCTCACTGTGATCGTCTTATTGTCAATTCGACGCCTATCCAGTTGCCACGTGTCCGATTTGGTTATAAAGAAGATAAGTGTGTTATTGTGATTTATGCTGGAATCGACAAGTTTTGGAGATTGGAATTTGAGAAATATAAGAAAGGAGTGATTGTTTATAAGTGAGTTGTATTATCCAATCATTCAGAAAAAGTAAAATTTTTGGTTTTTCAGATCCGAAAATAGCTGGGACCCGAAAGATATCACCAAAAAAGTTATTCATTGTACTAAACCTCTCCAAGTTTCGATTATGATTCTGAAAAGTTTGCTTGCCCACAACTCAATTCTAATGAATGCAATGGAATGGAACATCACGCAAAACGATATCTCCAAAGGAGTTCATAATCGCATTTTGAAGCTCCTGGACGGCGCAAAATTTCGAGTGACTGAAATGGTAATGGGAAGAAACATGTGGACGGAGGTGAGACACTTTATGAAAAGTGTATGCTACTATGAGAAAGTGAAGACGCTGAGAATATTTTGCTTGTCATTTGACACTCAAAATTTGGCTCCAATTAGTGCATGTCAACTCGACCAATTTTATGAAGGACGACACTTTTGTACGTTCACTCACACAGATTTTCAGACTTTTAGTCACTGACCGAGTTATTTCAGATACCACTAAATTGAATATGGAAAACAACACATTGTCAGTGTTTTTATCCAACTTTACTGAATTAACCAGGGACCGATATTTGGAAGTAGAGGAGAATAGAACGTCTTCTATTATGTTTTTTGACAAAACTATGGTGAAAGCGCCGGGCGGCATTGAAATCGAAGGAATTGTTGTTGAGAGTCGTATCACAGAGTGTGGCGCATTCGATTATGTAATTCATAAGAAATATGAGGAACATTTACAATATTATAGGGTATGTGTACTCACTAGGAAAGATCATGGAGCCAGTTTGGAGTCATGGGATGTGACCTATATCATTGGAAAGCTGAGAAAACGCTGATTTCAAGTATATTTTCAGTTACAAGGTCAAAATTTGAAAAATAGAAATTTAACGTATCACAAAGGATTTCTCATTTTCCAGATCTTTGATTTTTTTTTTTCGACTACCAGGCTTCCAGGGCAAAAACTGAATATATATTTGGAATCAGCGTTTTTTCAGCTTCCCAATGACATAAGTCACGTCCTATAACTCCCAACTGACTCAACCTTCCCTAGTAAGATATTATCTCAATACTATTGATTTTGCAGTCTTTGAAATGTGAACTCGGCCCTTTCTGCAAACGATGCTCGGATCCATTTGACTACTGGTACTATCAAAACTCTCCCCGTCGTGCTCTTCATGAACCATTTTGGGTTGAACATATTTCAAACAATCAGGATAACGAGATCGTATCGCAGCTACGAATGGCATATCTGAGAGAAGGAAATGAGAAAAAGAAGATTCAGAAGGGGAATAAAAAGCAGACGTTTGAAACGCCATCTTGGGGATTCAAACATGTATCGATTGATCGTTTGGTGGAGAATATTAATAGGGATGGACAAGGAAGAAAAAGAAAGAAAGAGAAGGGGAAATTCAAGGATGTCAAAGCTTCAGAAGATTTTCGTATCAAGGGTTCTGAAGACCTGTCAGCAGATGTTGTTGAAATGATTCTAGAAGACATGACTGCTCTACAGGAAACTCTTTCCGAATCTGAACAAGGGGAGGAATGTCAGCAAAGCGTAGAAGAAGTCGATAATCATCCAAAAACTGATTTCCAGAATATTCTACTTTTTGTTTTGGCTGTTTTATTCCCGATTCTTATTTCTTTTGGTATTTACTTGATTAGTTCTGTTTTTTAGACTCCAAGGTGTCTAATAATAAATGTTTACTTGACATGTTGATGACCTCTTCCACGTAGAATCTTCTTATTTTCCCCTCCACAACATCACTTTTTATTTCGCCTGCGTACAAATGCCAAGTTGGAACCATTTACCAGTGGAAATCAAACAGCATGTCGTCAAAAAGTTGGACTTCATGAGCAGGTATGGTGGTAACCTCTGAAATCGAGGAAAAAGCAATTTCAGACACTCACTGAGAAATACTTCTTACTGTGACCGTCTCATTGTCAATTCCACATCTATTATATTGCCACGTGTCCGATTTGGCTACAAAAATGGGAGATGCCTGATTTTGATTTATACGGGAATCGACAAGTTTTTGAGGATTGAGTTTGAGATACAGAAAAATGGAACTCTTGTTCACAAGTGAGTCGAAACTCTGCTCTTTTAAAATACAATACCAGTTTCCAGATCTGAAAATAGTTGGGCCTCAAAAGACACCTCGAAGAAACTAATGTCTCCCTCTGATCCTTTCCCAGTTGCAATTCAAGTGCTCAAAAGTGTTCTTGCTCATAAATCCATACTCATCAACGCAATGGAATGGGAATTCTCTCTTAAAGATCTCGACAAAAAAGTCCAAAACTCTGTAATCAAACTTCTAGGGGGCGCAAAGTTTCGAGTTATTGAAATGGTTCCAACACTGCTTACCTGGAATTGCTTGGTCGATTTTTCCGAGAGTGTGGCTCACGATGAAGATTTAAAGTCGATTAGACGACTCAGAATGTATGCAGCCATTAAATATTGTAATCCTGTATCGGCGTATGAGAAAACTCAATTTGTGAGGGGAAAGCATTTGTGTGAGAGATTTTGAGTAATGGGGATATACTTTTAAATGTTTTTAGACGACACAATTCTTGACATGGCGCTACCTTCTAATATAACTGAAAAATTTCAAAATTGTCTGATGGAGCACCCAGAGAACTCACCAGACGATCTGCTGCAAAAGTTAATGATGTTTCATAAAAGCCATCCAGTTGGAACTGCTCGTGAGTTACTGGATGAGACACTGATTTGTTGGTCTCGTAAATCGGAATGTGGACGGTGGGTGTATGTCATGGATGTGAAATATGAGGAGCGGCGAAATGCTCCTTTCGAGGTAATTCATTATATTGATCCTTGCAATATTGACTTTGCAATCGTTAGGGGAAGTGACCTATATCATTGGAAATCTGAGAAAACGCTGATTCCAAATATATATATTCAGTTTTTGTCATTGAAGTCTAGTATTCAAGAAAAAAAATATTTCAAGAAAGGTTAAAATTTGGAAGTCAGTTCCTTACCGACGGATGATCAGCGGTAAAACTTTGACCATACTTTTCTCGAATACCAGGATTAGAGGGTAAAAATTGAGTATATATTCGGAATCAGCATTTTCTCAGCTTTCCAATGATATAGATCACGTTCTGGTAATTCGGGGCCCTTCCCTAGTAACTGCACAACTTTCTAGACCATTCAATGTGGACTCGGCCCATTCTGCAGACGATGCTCGGATCCATTCGACTACTGGTACTATCACGATTTGCCACGTCGTATTCTCAATGAAAATTTTTTGGATGAGATTATCATCAATAGAAATGACACAGAAGTCCGAGAAATATTACCGATGTTGTATGCCAGAGAGGAAAAAGAAAAAATATCGATTCTTTCAAATGGGGTAAGGCGTGAACTCGAAGTCTCATCATGGGGATTCAAAAGGGATACTTTTTCGATAGATAAGAAGAAGCGGAAGAAAAAATACACTGAAGACATCAAAAAGGCAGAAGTCGTGAAGTTAACTCCAGAAGACACGATTTCTGAAAAACAAGACATCAGTGGTATTCTTCAAAGCATCGTAACCGCAATTGTATTCCCGATTTCTGTTTCTTTTATTTTCTACGTAATTATCTCTCTGTTTTAATTAACTTGCTGACTGAATGAAAATGTTTTATTACGAAGATCCCAAGTATCATCAATAAATACAATAAATTAAGGATTATCACATTGAGTTATTATTATTAAGTTAATATCGGTACGCAATAAGTTAGAACAAAAAGTACAAAAATGAGACACGAGAAGAATGATTTCAGTAGTCATAATTGCATGAGGGGCTCCTTGATTTGAGGAGCCGCTGTCTCCTTCTTACGGATTGAAGAGCGAATTCCACGTTTCGAGCGACGGATTGATCTGGAAAAAAAGCATTCAGGTGAGATTTTGAATGAATAAGAGTCATAGCCACTACAAAGTCAAACATCAAACAAATTAAGGAGAAAAGTTTTAGAAGATTCCAGAAGTTCACACATTCTAGGCCACCAAAAAACAGCACACTCATTCTCTATATACCCTATCCGCTTAAAGCTGGAGTTTTTCCAATTGTGACTATTGCCACGTGGCTTTGAGAAGTTCTCTTTGAATGGTAGAAACACTTCTGAGTTCTGTTCACAAAACCGTTCATAGACATCCAATGTCTGGCCATCCATGTGGGAGAACGCCACGTCAAATATGCTTCTGAATGTTTTTTGAGTTCTATTCTTTGGGATTCCTTAATACATTTTCTATTTTTAGCCAACTACAAATTATAGAAATGTCACTCTGAACCTATTATACAGTACCGATCAAAAAGATATGAACTTTGGCAGTTTTTAGTTGGAAATATTCAACTTTGAGAGTGTGTCATAGTAATTCTGATAGTTACACGTTATAGGTTTTTAGTGGATCATACAGATCAAAAGTAGAGTTTCATTTTTGTAGTTGATAACTGTTTTTTGCGGACACTCCCAAGAGAGTTATACTCATTTTAAGGCAACAGCTCGAAAATCGCACCATGGTCGATTTGAGAGAGAAATTCATTTGTTAATACGTAACTTGCTAGGGAGTGCCTGTACAAAACTGTCGTTAACTACAAAAATGAAGCTCTACTTTTGATCTGTATGATCCACTAAAAACCTACTAAGTGTAACAATCAGAATTACCATGACACACTCTCAAAGTTGAAGATTTTAAACTAAAAACATAAAACTTTTAACCCGTACTGTATTAGGGCAGTTCCTCAATAGTATCAATACATTTTCTATTTTTAGAGCCAAGACTTTTAAAAAATTATTCCACTCTAAACCTCTTATATGGAAACTCACTTTCTAGCATATACTGCATTCCTCATTATTCCTGTACGATTGGCCTCGAAACGAGATTCCTCTGCGCATTGTTCAAAGAATTCTAAAACAAAACATTAGTCATTAAACGACCTCCTCCTCCTAGTACCTCTCAACTTGTGTACATCTGGCATAATATGCTCTTGCAACTCAGTCATCTGTGCTCCGGTCATCTTCAAAGCCATCTCCAAGTGCTCCAACGCCTTCTCAGCCGCTTGCAACTGTTTCTCCGCTCCCATTCTCGCCATCATTTGCTCCTTCAACTCAGACTCAGTGAGATCTCTCTGATCACTGACTTCCTTCAAATGATCCATAAGTTCGGAGGTCTTCATTGTGTAGTATTGTCGCTCCTTCTCCAAATCTTGAGTTTTCTGCTCATTCATCTTTAACAGCGTCTCGATTTTCTCCTTCTCTGTCATTATGCAGTTCCTTGACGTCTCGATTTCCATCAATCTGTTATTGAGTTGGCACTTGTCGGTTGATAAGTTTTGATTATCAATCAACACTTTTTCCCGTTCTCTCACAATTTCCTGAAGTTGCTCATGAATCTTCTCTTTCTCAATATTCAATGACTCCATGTTAGCCTGAAGATGCTCGGTTTTCGAATTCAGACTCATTTTCTCTTGCTCCAACGTCTTTTTCATCTCGTTTGTCATCTTGAGCTCACTGAAAAGCAGAATTATAAGTTTTAGTTTGTAGTTTGTTGTCAAACTCACTTCTTAACATTCTGCAAATCATCCTTGAGTTTCTTGGTTGTCCGGATAAGCTTCTCACGTTCAACTTCGAGTTCTTCTTTGTCTTTTGCAAGTCCCTAAAGACAAGTAATGCGTAAAACGTATAATAAAATCAAAAATCAACTCACATCAGCTCTATCATGTTCCTGTTTTCTCGCCTTTGCCTCCGCCTCCAATCTCTCCTCATAACTTTTCTTCTCCTCATTAAGAAGGACACCTCGGTTTTCCAATTCACGAATCATGGTCTCACCTACGACTGTGTTTTTGTAGGAGCTGGAATTCAAGAATTGATTATGTAATTACCTCATAACTCTAGATCCTAACACTTACATTTTCGTTGCACTTCTCAACGCCTTCAGCCATTTCTCCTGCATCTGATGGTCAGCTGCAGCGACAATAATAGCTGTTGGTAATTGTGGATGAGCAATTAGCAAACAATTTTTCTTATCCACATCCCCGCCAGACACAATCGAGCATCCAATCAGAGGAATAATTCCTTTCGGATGCAAATCAATTCTTCTAGTTTTCTCAAACACCTTCTTATAACTTGTCGCGTAGTAGATCAAGAAGCACTCTTTCAATACGAAGAACCGTTTCGCCCATTTTGCGGCTCGATTCTTTCTCTTGTACTTTTTCATGAGAATTCCATAGTTTTGGACCCCAAGAACTGGGCCCATCTCATCGTAACCAACACCGTCCTCTTCTGGTGTCAAGTCATAGTCATTGCACTTCTTGCGAGTCAGGTTGGAGAACTGAAAACTAGGAGATATAAATATCAAAGGTGTTAGTACTGTGCCGTGTTCAGTTGAAAATGCCCAACTTTGAAAATGTGTTATGGTAAAACTATCTGTCCCACAATATAACTTTTTATGGGATCAAACAAATAAAGAGTAAAGCTCTATTTTTGAAGTTGACAACTTTTTTGTACGGACACCCCCTAGAGAGTTATAGTAATTTTAAAAGGGCAGCTCAAAAATCTCATTATTTGGCACTGAAATGGGTTGATTTGAGGGAAAAATTACTTTGTCAATTTGTAACTCGCTAGGAAGTGTTCAAACAGAAAAGTTGTCAACTACAAAAAAAGAAGTTCTATTTCTGATCTATACACTTCATAAACAATCTATATTGTGATACAATCATGGAGGCTGTTTCACACTCACAAAGTTGACTATTTTCAACTAAAAACTGCAAGTGTCGCATTCTTTATTGCCAGTATTGTAAATGTTTTCTTACCTGGAATGAGAGACTCCTCAAAATTCCCTTCTTTTCAATAGTGTTCGGTGGCGATGTTTTAGGCGGTCCATTCTTTGGTGGTTCCGGAGCGTTGCCTTTCTTCTTCGAGTCTTTTTTGGCTTTCAGTTCTTTCGGAGTGGTCCCCGGTTTGGGGGCGGTTTTTGTGGTCATCTGGAAATAGAGATAGATAGAAATTATGGTTCTGAGAAAGTTGGAGTAAGCACACAGAATGAAAAACAAAAATTCAATACATCTGCGGACTCAGAAATTATAATCAGGAAAGAGGAAAGACAATGGAATCATAAAAATGAGTACTTTCTCTTCTCCCCTTTCTCTATCCGCAGAACGCCCCGGTGACAAGGAGGGTCATCAGTGAAAAGTGAAAATGAGAGAGACAGGATTCTCAAATATGTTACATTGGATTCCGAATTTCGGTTATCAATGAAAAATTATAGAAAGGGGGGATGACCCCACGAAATAATGTTCGGGGGAACCCGTTTTTGTTCTATCCGTAATTGGATAATGTTCTTCTTCTGATTCATCCAGCTAGGTGAAGAATAGTGAAGAAATAAAAATCTGGGATATAGGGAATTCAGAAGAAAGATTTGAGTTCAGAAGACTTGGAAACAAGAATTATCAATTCGGAAAAAGCAAAAAAAAGTATGATTAGCTCGGGATTAAAAGGTTCTAATGAAAAAATACTAGGAGTTTACTATAATCATTAAATTTTTGAAAACCAAAATCCAAACCTGCCCAACCTTATGCTCGATAAGCCCAATACTCACTCGAATGAAAGAAATCCTTCCGGGAAGGGAGAAAAACGTTGCCCGCCTTTTCTTTCCCATATTTGTTTGTTTGTCCAGATCATGCTCGATGATATCTCCTCCCGCAAAAACACGAACGCCTGTTCTCTCCATGCCCGAATCCGTCAATTTTTTGACACTTTGACGGCTTTTTTTGTTTGAAATGCATGATAGCACACGTTTCACATGGACGTCACGAAGGTTGGGAAAAAACAGAGAAATGGTGTACTGATCAGGGAGACAGCGGTTGAAAAGATGCAAAAGATGATACTTACAAGCGCTAAGTAATCATATACCGTAAAAACTGTATTAGAGCGACACCTTTAATAGAACGACACCTCTAATAGAACGACACCCATCTATACTCAGAATTCATGAATATGATTATCCCAGTGTATTTTCTTGGTTCTGATTAGAAGCAGCGTGAATAGTAACCTCTAGATCAACAAATAAAACTTTCAAAAAAACTTTTCCGCTTAACTTTAATGAGTTTCTGAAACCACAAAACTTTTCTGAGAGGCGGTTGAAAAATAGAGCGACATGTCGCTCTAATACAGTTTTTACGGTAACCTTTATTGGAAACAATTAGATGTTGAAATTGACAGATACATTACCGCTCAAAAGTTCATCAACTTTGACAGTGTATTTCGGTGTCACATGGTTGTCCGACAAAAATTATTTTGTATGAGTTGAATAGAGCAAAAATAGCACATCATTTTTGCAGTTGATCATTCTTTTCTAGGGACACTACCATGAAAGTTACAGGTTGTCAAAGTGAAACGTTCCAAAATTTCGCTAAGTCGGTATCAGGGAGAAACGGCTTTAATTACCTGTAGCTTTCGTGGTAGTGTTCCTACGAAAAAATGGTCAACTACAAAAGTTATGGGTTTGGTTTTGCTCTGTCTAACCAATACCAAATTAAATTCGTCGGACAATCAGGTGACACCGAAATACACTGTCAAACTTGATGATTTTTCACTGGAAACAGCAAAAGTTGATAACCTTTTGAGCGGTTTTTGAAAACAAAAGGGAATTTAAAAAGTTTTTGGAGGGTTTTCTAACAGTCTATAGTTATTTTCAGACAAGTGACAAGTGGCAGACAAGTGAAGTTGAGTTACATGCTCTGAACAAATGATATTTTTCAAAAAACGGCCCTGACAAAATTCAAATGGCTCTTTCAAAAATCAAGTTTATCAGATAATTGCGTAGGATTTCAAGACAGTCTCATTAATATAAGAATCACTCTGAAAATACTTAAGTAATAAAGTTTTACCAATGTTTTGTTAGTTATATAAAATTCAACTCTGCGAACCGTTCTTTTCACGATGTTGTTGAAACAGTCTATTTGCATTTTCAGGCTTCATATTTATGTAAATATTTTTCATACTTTTATTTTTTCACAATTTCCCAATATATTTTTGTTATTTTCAGCATTTAAATAACGCTTGATTCCCCGTGTGCTAAAAACCCAGAGAACCTCACCTCCGTGCGGCAAGTTTGCGAAAACCACGCGCTCACCCTTGCGAAAGTGGCCTTTCGCCCCGCCCACTTTGCGCTGTCGATTTATTTTGCGACGTTTTCCCTTCAATAAAACCTGAAATTCTGTTTTTTCTTACTTCTTTTTCATTTTAAGTTAAAAAACTGAATTTACCATTTGTTTTTGTGCCGGAATTCCCCATTTCAGATGATTTTTTGGTAGAAAAGTAAGTCTTTTGAAAATTAAAAAAGAACGAGTGAAATTAAATATTTGGAGTAATCTTTCCCCAATTTCCGATTGTCTGCACAGTGAAAAATTGGCTCTGATCGATTTTCGTGGACAAAATCTCAAATTGGAAGCGGAACTCACCAGAAAACGGGCTATTCTACTAGACAACACTGGTTTTTCAAAAAATCTCCGTTAAAAAATATTCTTCGTTGAGTTTCTGCCAATTTTCTTCTCAAAAACTCATTTACAGCATCTTCTCCACGTCTGCAACGCAAAAATGTGCAATTTTCGTCAAAAAACATAGCAGACACTACTCAAAAACGAATTTCCTTCTTGTTCTTCTGCTTTTCACTGAAGAAATCATACATTTTTGCAATTTTAGCAGTGTAATCGAATGAAAAAATCGATGTTACATTAAAAAAGATTCTAGCTGCAATATTTCAATAACTCTGAGTTTCTATTCAATAACTGCTACTTTCAACACCCCTTTCTCTGACTACACATCTAAATTTTCGAATTGCATCTTCTTATTAACGAAACTGGACTGAGAATTCATGTTTTCGTCTGAAAAGTACTTTAATCAACTGACAGAGCGATGAAATGGAACAATGTTTATTCAAAAAACTGATTCTTCGCGCCAAGAACGAAACATTTGCACAATTTTTGTACGAAGCTGTCATTCGACAACAAATTCCCTCGAAGTTCTTCTCGATTTTGTCTTGAAGAGCATAAACTTCCGCTTTTCACTGAAGAAACCATTCGTTTTTGCAATTTTATTTTTAGTGGAATCGAATGAAAAATTCCATTTTTATTAAAAAAAATACCGAAATGCAGCAATTTTCCTGCAAAAAGTGATATCCACCAACTTCTTCGCTCCAAGAACAAAAAATTGTACTATTTTTGCCAAGTACATCTCAAAAGCCGTTTATCTTCAAAATCGTTAATATTTTGTGTTGAAAGTCGGAGAAACAAGGCTTTAGCCTATTGCGATTGAACATTTATGCGCTCTACAGAAAAAATTCTTTGAAATTCATGTTTTTTGTCCGCAAAGTACTCATTTGATCAACTTTCACAGTGAAATGCAATAATTTTCCGTTAAAAACTGTTATCCATAAGCTTTTTCGCCCCAAGAACAAAAAATTTGTGCTATTTTTGTCAATAACTTCTCAAAAGTCGTTGTTTTTCAAAATCGTTCATATTTTGTGTTAATAGTCGGAAAAACAAGGCTTAGCGACTGAAAAAGTATAGTCTTCGTGATAAAAATTCTCTGAAATTCCATATTTTTCAAATACTTCCGCCGAAATATCAATTTGTTAACTCTTTCTTGCTTTCTCTTACCGTTTTTTTCACATTTTTCTCTGATTTCACTGTTTATTTTTCTATTTTCAGCATGTGGTTCGAACAATTCTACTCTGGAGTAATCACCACCGCGTTCGTCGCCGGCGCCTGCTACATGTCATACCCATTCAACAAATGGGACGTCGGAAGAGCCTTCCGTCGCAATTATAACACTCCACAAAGGTTAATTAAGCGATTTTTAGCCAAAAATTTTAATAAAATTCCGCATTTTTCATCTACAAATCACTATTTTCAAATTTTCAGAGTGGAATTGTCGAAGAGAGACCACCGACTGACTGGCAATCAATACCGCATCGCCGGACTCGACGCCTTCCCAGAGAAGTGAGGATTTGTGCTGAAATTCATGAAGGAACAGAATTTTATGCTGAAAATCGGGAATTTGAATGTTTTCAAGGATTTTTTTTAGCTAAAAAATCATCAGAAGGTTGAATTTTCAGCGCAAAAGCCCTAAAAATCGAAATTTGATAGTTTCTTTGCATTAAAAAATAATTTCGGCGCTAAAACATAAAATTTTGGCTCTTTCGGTCATAAATTCCGCTCTTTGTATGAAAAATTTACTTGAAACGCTCCTAAATAATATAAATTTCTCATTCTTCCAGGTAAGAAGTCATCGTCGATTGGTTCAACACGCCACGTCATCTCCTCCACTCTCTCCAGAAGCACCACACGATTTAGAACTTCTATACTAAAGTTTTCGTATGTATTATTAAAGTTTCGATTTCTTTTCTTCAGAATGTGTGTGCAATGAATAGGAAATTGTAGCAAAGAAACATAGAAAAAAGTGTATTAGTTTTTGAAGCAGAGACCGAAAAATAACTTATAGCAAAGCAAGCAAACTCTTATTCTTCAAGAAATAGACTCTCTTCACATCGAATCTCTTCCTATCCACATGGAACACTTGCCACATTATCAATTGAGCTCCCTCTCCACACATCACTTGAAAATTGGCACCCAAATAACGAATATCTGACACTTTGAATCCCTCCAGCTCATATTCCATCAAAATGATATCCCGGCCAGGTGCCACCTCGAATTTTGGTTTCGAATGTTGCATGAATACCTCAGTCGACGTCCCATTCTTCCCAATAGCCTCCATATACTCGCGAAGACCATGGAATTTCGACGGGATAGGGGTCCAACCCTTCACTTGGAGTTGCTCTTCGAATTTCAGTTTTTCGAATTTTTGCATCGCTTCGGCGAGCGAGAAGACGTCAGAAGACGGGTAGCTGGAGGGGTCTTCGGGTTGTTCGATGAGGGAGTCGATGAGGGCGAAGTTCGGGAAAATGGGACCTTCGTAGACGCTTCGGGTTGGAAGTTCCTGGAAATCGAGCTTAGGGAAATTGCAATGGCCCGTGAAGCCTAAACCGGCCTAGCGCAGATACAGGCTGGGCCGGCGCGTAACTCTCTTCAAACTGAATTTTATAAGCTGAAATATATACCAAAATGTAGATCTCAGCGAGTTCTACAATTTGGTATATTTTTTGAAATCCAGGGAAGACCCAGAATACGGAAAAGGTCTGAATCTCATAAAAGAAGGAGCAAATTTTCAAAATCCGAAAAAAGACCTTTCTTCCCCGAACTTTGAAAATCCGGAGAAGGAAAAAGAAGAACGAAAAATAGATTTTTGGGTGAATTCCGCGTTCTTGGCCCTCATATTCGGCAACTTTTGATTCAGAATCTCTTTTTTCTTTCCAGGATTTTAAAAATCCGGGGAAGACCTAAAATCCGAGTTAGACTAGAAATCTGGGGAAAGCAAGAATCCAGAAAAGACTAAAATGAGAAAAAGGCTCATTTTCGGAAAAAAGTTTTAAAAATTCGAGAAAAAAATCCGGAAATCCATTTTTTGGTGAAAACAACACATTTACATTTGTGAGAATCTGGCTACAAAGAACACAGGGTCTCAAAGTTAAAGGGAAACTCACCACTTTATCAACACCATTGAACACATAAATTGCGAACAAAACCAACATGTACACCATAAGAAACTTGGCACTCGCTGGTAGCCATGAGCTCTCCGGCTCATCATAATCCAACCGAGCGCTCTTATCGATTTCCGCGTAACCAATCATAGGCTGCAGTTCATCGAGAAGACACTCGCATCGGTCTTGCAGAGTGTCCAACTCGCTCAACCTCAAATTCCAGGTTCTCGCCTCGAAATCGAAACGAGACCGTGGGATTCTGCCAGTGGTGGGTGGCGCATTATTTTTTGTCATTTGAATGTATTCTTTGATATTCACGTGACGATTAATACGTGGACGCAGACTTTGGCATCGAGATGGATAGAAATATCCAAGAAGGGAGCGTCTCGGTGGTCTCCCTTGCTCATTGATGAGTGATGGTTCAGAATCTCCAATTTGAGCTTCTGAATCCTTGACGTCAGTGTCTTCTGACTCCATTATTTTTGGAGCCTCAATTTCTTCTGACTCCTTGACGTCGTTGGACTCAGATTTTGAATCCTTGACGCCTTCTGACTCCGCCCCATCATCTTCATCGGTGAAAGTCAAGTCGGAGAGATTTTCGAATGACGAATCCGACGCCGTCGATGACATTCTAGAAAAAAACGGAAATTGAAAAAAGGGACGGGAGGTAACCATGGTGAAAAAAAGAAAGACAAATCGAAATGAAGAAAGCATGAAAGAGAGGACAACCGGATAGACAGACACACAGAGAGACGTTTGGCCTTGCAAAGACCAAATCAATAGGATTGGGGCTCCGTGACGTCTCCGTGTTTTCGTCTAACCTGCTGCGTCTCTCTTCTTGGGGAGTCTCTAATTGGTGAAAGCCTAATTTTGAGCTTCTGAATCAGAATTTTTTCGAATTTTTATAAAATTTCTAAAGGAAATAAAAGTTCTATAACATGACTGGTGTACATGAAACGGTGTTGCAATTAAATTTCAATTCTCAACCAATGAAATTCAACCCCTCCCGAATGAAAACCGTTTCACAACCACTCATGCCAAAGAGCTCTAATTCCCAATTAGAGACTCCCCTAGAAGAGAGACGCAGTAGGTTAGACAAAACACGGAGGCGTCACGGAGCCAATCCTTTCGAAGTCTATACCTAATTAAAGCTGGAATATCACTCTTTCAGAATCTGGAATTGGTTTCCCAATTTTTTTGTATTATACCTCCAAAATAAAGAAAAAGCCTCAAAAAACATTCTCCTAGAAATGGAGAGAAGACGAAATGAGACGGGTCAGCTGCTCTCGTGTGAGTAGGAGGGAGCTGAGGAAGATGAAGAGGTGGTGAGAGAAAAGAAGACGTCATGTATCCAGAGAGACATTTTTTGGTTGTATATAAATTTATTTCAGAAAAAATCAGCATAAAAACATCGAAAATTAGTCAAGCAATGAGAGCAAATCTTCAGACTTCACATAGTACACTCTTTTGATTATCTTATCTCTGTACTTCTCGCAAATCTCCAGTTGTGCTCCTTTGAAGAACTCCAAGCTTAAGATGTTCACACTCTCGGTGTACGTGGAAATCTTGAAATTGTCCAAAACAAACTCGATATCTTCGAATCTTGGATTCTTTGGCCGATTAAAGAATCGAGGGGTGCTACGGTAGAGAAATTCTTCGGTGGCTGTCCCACTCTGTCCGATAGATTCCAAAAACGCTTTGACTCCAATGAATTTCGCTGGAAGGGGAGTCCACTTGTTCATGCGTTGCTTCTCATCAAAAGTCATTCCATCGAATTTTTCGATGGCTTCGTGAAGTTTCAGTGCGTGGGAAACTCGGGCGTTCTCGTGATCCATCTTGAGTGTCCAGGTCTCGACATCAAATGAGCTTTTCTCAGAGTCAACGTATTTTAAGGCTTCGTAGATGTTGCCTTGTTTTAGTGGCTGAAATTTTAACATTTTCAGATTTAGCAAATTACAAATTTGATGATAGTGGTTCTTTATATCCACCCTCAGTTTCTCAGAGTATGATCGTGCCCCAAATCAGAACCGCCCAAATGAAAACTGGTAGTAATCAAAATAGATTAAAAGTTGGTTGAACGTGATATCAAAACCATTAATGGCAATAATTCTAACAACTTCGGCAGTTTTCAGTTGAAAATGTTAAACTTTAAGAGTGTCTCATGGTAATTCTGATTGTCCCACCAATAAAGTTATTTATGGATCATACAGATCAAAAGTAGAGCTTCATTTTTGTAGTTGACAACTTTTTTGTACGGACACTCCCTGGACAGTTATGGCTATTGTAAGACGACAGCTCGAAAATCGTAATTTTTTGATTTTTGACCTGTCGTCTTAAAATGACCATAACTCTCTTGGGAGTGTCCGTACAAAAAAGTTGTCAACTACAAAAATGAAGCTCTACTTTTGATTTATATGATCCATTTTATTTGGTGTTATAATCAGGGATACTATGCCAGATGGACATTTTCAGCTGAAAACGTTCTAGATTGCTGTAGATTTGAGGGTTCTGATTCGGGGTAGCCCCACAGTAGAAAACTAAACTTGATGAGCTCTCAAAATTGCAACATTTTTCAATGAAACCAACTCACTTTAGTAATGACTAAGAGTGCCCAAAGAAAAAGTGCCGAGAAGAAAAATATGAAGAATTCTATGTACACATCTCGTTTCTTGACTTGTCCTGTTGGCTTGGAGATGCTTTTTGGAACCACTGCATCTTTGGTGTCTTCAGATTCAGAGAAATCTGAATCATCAGACCCGATTACTTCCAGGCCCTCGATATCCGAGTCTCCAGAATCCTCATCTCTCAATTTCGTCTCCCAGTTTCCTACGTCATCATCATCCGTGATATACTCGAACGACGAGTTCGATGAAATTGACATGTGGTCTGAAATTATAGATTAGTAAAGGACATGGGGAAAAACAGATACACAGAGATTAGATGGGTTGAGAGATACATAATGGGTGACAACTGACACCTTTAGATAGTTTTTCGATAATAAAATTGGTGGCATTAGAATTTATTGGGTCTTGAAAGAAAGAAAGAAAAAGTAGATTAAAAAAACCAAATATGCAAAAATACAGAGAATTTTGGAAAATAAGATGCAATTAAAGAGCAAGCAAATCTTCGGCCGTGATAAAGTAGACTCGTCTGACCTCGTAACCTCTCAGCATCTCGGTGATCCACAGCTCTCCTCCATCCTTGAATTGCACATCTCCACCGAGCAAAGTGATTTGCAAATCGATATCATCCAACTCAAAACTAACGCGGATACCTTTTACATCCTTTTGATACTCTGCGAATCTTGGTGTGGCCCGGTACATGAACTCCTCCGTCGCTTTTCCATTGAATCCGAAGCGGTTGAGGTACTCCTGGAGGCCTTGGAATTTTGATGGGAGCGGGGTCCAGCGGTTGGTTCGCAGCTTCTCCCAGAACGGCATCTTTTCGAACTTCTTCTTGGCCTCATAGATTTCGGTGGCATAGTATAGAAGATTGGCCTCCTTATTCATCTCTTCCTTCCAGACCAAGAACTCCACGGGGTTCGTCTCGTATCCCCGGAATCTTGTCATTTCGTAGACGTTTCTTGGCTGAAAAATGAATTATTTAAGTTAGTTATTTCAAACAAAACGAAAAACTTACCAAATATGTAGCCAAGAGTCCGACGGCAAACACAATTGCAATCCAAATCATCATCGGGCTGCTCAAACCCTCTTCTTGTTTTGGCGAGCTTGACTTCTGTTCCTTTTGAGAGTTTGATTTCGAAGATGTTTTGTTCTTCTTCTCGTTTCTTGGAATCTCAATTTCTGGAGTACTCTTAGCATCCAATGCTTCGAGTTTGGAGGAGATCTCTCTAATTTCATTTAAGAGTTCCCCAAATTCTGAGTCTTCCACCTCAGAATCCTCAGAATCTTCAGATTCAGAGTCATTAGAATCGTTAGATTCCTCAACCTCCTCCTTCTCACCCTCCTCGACTTCCAGCTCCTCGTCCTCAGAATCTTCTTCGTCCTCCTCATCAGAGACCTCCTCATCGGAGATCTCATCGCCGGATTCCTCGCAATTTTGCTGCTGTCCTTCAGAATCCATCACGTCTTCTGAATCGGTGACCGTTCCGATTTCTTCCTCTCCAATACAATCGTCATCAGAGACATAGTATGAAGGAGGAAGAACAGATGAAGCCGTCATTTTTCTGAAAAAAAGGTAAAATAGGGACGTTTTGGTCAAAAAAAAAAGGCAAAAAAGTGAGTCAAAAGCATAAAGATAGAGCATGCCAAAGAAACTTCAATAAACTTCCAAAGAAAACCTGATCCAGAGGCTAATAACTAAACCAAAGTGTAACGAAAAAATCGATAAGCACCCTCGAGGGTCCGTTCGACGGTGCGCGGGTGGTGACCACGAGGAGGCCGGTTTGTTTGCTTCTAATCGGCTTCTGACCATCTGCCCGGTATTCTACGGGGGCTGTAGAGGAGGGGTTAATGAGGGGAGGAGAACCCGCTGGGCTAGTGGGTGATACAACCTTTTAGATCTTTTCGTTTTTTGATAGATTGGCATCAAGAATGACAAGTAGAGATTAGATTAGATAGAGAGCATGGGAACGCAACATAGAGTATCGGTCAAAAAACGTTATGGACTTTGGTCGTTTTCAGGTGAAAATACCCAACATTGAGAGGGTGTCAGGGACTGGTTGTCCCAATAAGTAGATTTTTGAGCTGTCGTCTTAAAATGACCATAACCTGCTAGGAACTGCCCGTAAAAAAGTTATCAAAACTACAAAAATGAAGCTCTACCTTTGATCTGTCAGATCCTTTAAAAGTGTACTTGATGAAAAAATCTGAATTACCTCGACACCTTCTCAAGGTTGGACAATTTCAACTGAAAAATGGGATGTGCACTGATAATTTAGATTGTGGAGCAATTTTTTAAACATTTGAGGGACATCCGGACCGAGCACCTCTTACTGAACGACATTGTGTATACTCTCTCTCCCTCTCTCTTGTGAGGCTATACATCTCATGTACATTATTAATCTCGGACGACAGGACTACGACACACAAAAAACACCGCTTTCCTTCCCTCCTTCTTCAGGATTACCATACCCCTAATTACTGCTTCTCGGATAATGAGCCATCTGCCTATCTCGACACTCGGCTAATGGACCACTGAGAAAATGAACGTTGGTTGAGATACAAATGATCAAAAGATCAACCCGAAATTCTTTATTTCTAAATAAAACATACATTATAATTTATGATTTATAAAACAACCCGTTTCATTCACTCAAGTAAAGAAAATTAACTAAAAATTCTTAATTTTTACTCAATTTCGACTTCTTCTTCCTTTGCTCCTCAGTTCCTTGACACACTGGTGCGAAGACATAACAATTAACACCTCCTGAAGATGCAAGGCAGAACTCATCGGTGTGTGCAATGTAGGAGAAGAATCCGGTACCACAAATGGCGTCGAAGAATAGTCCGGTCTCTGCTTCAGCGGCACTTTGGACGGCTCGTTTGGAAGATTCAGCATCGCCGGACACTATGTTCTGGAATAAAAGAAATATAATTTTCTGTAGAAAATCTGTTCACATGGATATCCAGATGTCCAACTGCTCATGCATAAAAAACCCTTCCTCACATTAAAAATTATTGTCCGCAACCTCTGGCTGTTGCACTTGTCATCGTCCGACTCGGGTCGACATTGTCCATTACTGCAGTCGTTAATATTCTGGTTCTCAATAGAGGATGTCGGTGCAAAAGTTGAATACGAGAACAGCTGGGGTGCCTGTGTCGTATGCTGGTAGATAATTTGTGGTTGTAGTGGTGAGGGGGCCGAAGCAGTTGGCATGGGAGGAAGGATGTGCAATTGGATTGGATGTGGAGAGGGGTTGGCCTGGAATTCAAAAATCCAAGATTTTTTTCCAAAATCCAAGATTATTTCATATTTGTCAAGGCCCGGTCCAGCCCGGCTTCAAAAACTGAACAACTTTTTTGAAATTTTTTCAATTATTCATTGGAAATGTGAACATTTCTGATGATTTTTCAGAATTTCTTCTAATTCTCCCGGACCTTGGGGCCGGGCCTTGTCAAAAATGAATTAGTTTAAAAAATTAAAATCTCGAATTTAAATTTAAATAATTTAAATTTAAAAATCTCGCTAATCCAAAAATGTACAGTTACTAGATAAGAAGCCACTGGTACTGGAATCGTATTCTGTGTCTGTGGAGCTGCTGGCACATAGACAACAGGTTGTCGGTTAGTGGTACGATAGGCATAACGGATTTCTCTCGGTGGGTACGGCCTGAAAACAGAGACATCTGGAAACAAGACAGACAGACTCTATACTCACTCTATAACCTTCTGCTCACTCCTTTCCTCATAAATTGGCGCGGGCTCCAAACCGAAAAGAGGTATCAACTTCCCATTGGGGTCTCTTCCATAAGTCTGAATGTGTTTCCCAGGTGACAGAGATTGCCAATTCGGTTCCGTCCTTGATAGGATTATTTGACGGTTTTTATCCATTATGGTAGGGGAGATATCGTTCATTTCGACTACTTCCTCGGCTAAGAATGCAAATATTATATTCGTTTTCAAGCTAAGTTCTGGTATTAAAATATGTAACTCACAAGGTGACTTCCTGATTATCCTAGAAATTTTCGATCGATTTTTGAATGCTTTGTACAATCTCTTCCTCCAATCTCTTATTGAATCCAGTTTCACTTCTGATGTAATCCTTCCCTCACTTCTTACCTTGGACGATGGTGCTGCTGCTAGGTGCAGTTCTTTTTCCGGGTCACTAGCAGTTGTGAAAGGGATTAGAGTGGGGTAGTCGGATGAAGGTGCGTCGGTAATCTTGAAAAAAGGGGCATATTACATAAATCCATAAAGTTCTAGGTAACTTTAAACATGTCTAATATCTACACTGCCGACCAAAAGTTTAGCAGTTTTCAGTTGAAAATTTTCAACTTTGAGAGTGTGCCATGGTAATTCTAATTATCCCACCAGGTAAAGTTTTAATGGATCATACAACTAAAAAGTAGAGCTTTATTTTTGTAGTTGACAACTTTTTTGTACGGGCACTCCCCAGAGAGTTATGGTCATTTTAAAACGACAGCTCAAAAATCGCGCTGAAATTGGTCGACTTGATGGAGAAATTACTTTGTTGATACGTAACTTACTAGGGAGTGCCCGTACAAAAAAGTTGTCAACTACAAAAATGAAGTTCTATTTTTGATATATATAGTTCATAAAAATTTTATTTGGTGGCTCAATCAGTCATACCATGACATCTTCTCATAGATGGACATTTTTAACTGAAAACGGTCAAAGTCGGCTTACCGAGTTTCCTGTTAATTCTTGCTGATTTCTGGCATCTTCCAAATCTTCCTTCTCCTCCATGGAACTCGATTTCGAGCCAGTCAACATTTCCAGCCTTTCTTCATTATTTATAGATGGAAAAAAGTTGTTCAAATTCTCCAAAAGTCGAGTTTTCAAAAACGCTTTATTCCCTTGAGTACCACCATCAAATATAGAATCATTTTTCAAGATTCCAAAGTCACTGTGAGCCATTGAATAATGTAGGGTTACTGTAGCCACTACAGTAACCCAGACAATTGATTTCATAGCGATTTAGATCAAAAGTTAAAAGAATAAATTGAAAAATAGACAATGAGACAAGAGAAAAGGTGTAAGCCGTTTAGAATGTAGTGGTCTTCTCTCTCCAGGATTAGAAAAGTGGTTCAAGTGGAAATGGGAAAACTAGCCGCATACAGACAACGCACGTTTTTGAACGGACGATGAATAATTGCTTATTTGCTAATGTTTTCTTTTGAAAACATGGAGAAGAGGAGATTATTGACCGTTTAGGATGAAAGAGGGCGGCTAACAGGGAAGTGTGTCGGTCTGCGTGTCCAGATGTCCGTTTGTCCAGATATCTGTCTGTGATGTTCAAAGTCAAAACATTCTCATTTCCTGATAAAAAATGACGTTTTTTCAATGATTCAGAAAATATTTTTAGTATTTATTTTTCCTAAAATGTTTTGTTTGATCTTGTATTTTCAGGGCTTCTTTTAGTCATGCGGTTTTATCTAAATTTCGAAATTTTCTAGAATTTCAACTCCATGGCTTCCCTCACACGCCATCCCACACATTTCACTTGCGTACACAGCATAGGACTTCGGATTTTTATATTTTCTCCAATTCGCCTCTGATTACTTTTTTCCAATAATGAAAAAGATTCCGTTTTTCATACCATTCCTTATCCTATTATTCCAATCCCCACTATCTGGAGATGGTGCTATTTTACAAGTGGGATTTCTGGCCGCCGCTGATAACTCCACGGAGTTGGCGCCGTTCATTGGTTGGAGTAACGTAGCTGGAGCTCTCGGCGTCGCGTGGAGCAGAATTGTGGAGTACGGATTACTTCCACAGTATGAGACGATGAAGTGAGTATAGGCAAAAGGGCAGAGAGACAAAAAATCTTAATTTCAGCCTCACTTGGGTACTAACCAATTGTCGGGAAGCAGATGCAGTTGGTTCGGTTATCAACTACGCGGAAGGACATGCTCATGTTGTTTTAGGACCGCCATGTACAAGGCGTAAGTTTAAGGGATTTGAGGAATTTGTTGAACTTTGAAAATAGAAAATTAAGTTTTAAGTACAGTCCCGCTCCAAACGTTTTCAACTTTGACTGTTTTCAGTGGAAAATGACTAAGTTTGATGGGGTATTTTGGTGCCACCTGATTGCCCGACGAATTTTATTTTGTATAGGTTGGACAGAGCAAAACTAGCACATAATTTTTGTAGTTAACCATTTTTTTGTAGGGACACTACCATGAAAATTACAGGTTGTCAAAGTGAAAAGCTCCATAATTTCGCTAATTTGCACTGAAATTAGTTGGTTTCAAAGAGAAATGACTTTGATGACCTGTAACTTTCAAGGTAGTGTTCCTACAAAAATGTGGTCAACTATAAAAATGATTTGCTATTTTTGCTCTGTTCAGCCAATACAAAATAGAGGATCATCGGACATTCCGCTGACACCGAAATACACTGTCAAAGTTGGACATTTTTCATTGAAAATAGCCAAAGTTGTTAACTTTTTGAGCGGTAATGTAGGTTTTCCACTCAATCTTCCAATTTATAGCCGCCCAAGTCGCTGGATCCGTTGCCAAGTACCTCGACTTCCCACTAATTCTGTGGGGACCCCCATTCGACTCAAGTCTTCTCAACCAATTCGAGTATCCTACCATTGCATCGACCACGTCCAGTACCCTTTAGTGAGTTTGTCTTCCTGGTGTTATCCATGTATTTTCTTCCAGTCAAGCGAAGTCCCTGATGCGTATGCTTTCCTACTTCAAATGGTCTGAAATTGCGTTGATTTATTATGTGGCAAGATCAGATCTGATTCCACGTTGCACACCATTGATTTCTGATTTTGAGACATTGGTGAATAGCAATGACAACTTGACGATTACCTACAGAAGACAGATGAGTGTGATCACTAATACAAGTTATGCGACAGTGCTGAGAAATTTGAAGGAGTTGGCCAGAGGTGAGTAATTAATTAATAAAATTAGCTTTCTATTAACACCAAACCCAAATTTTCAGTCGTCGTTGTCTGTCTGGAATCCGACGAAGCCCGTCGAAACCTTATGATTTCCATTGCGGAAAACGGAATGGATACCAATGAATATGTCTATCTGATGATTGAATCAAGACGTGCCGGATTTTGTAGGGATTCTTCTTTTTTTTTCAAATTTTTAATTTCATTTTAAAATTGAATTTTTAGCCACTACATTTTGGAATGGTACTGATGGAAAAAATGATTTGGCGATACGGGCGGCCAGGAAGTTTTTGGTCATGGATAACCAAAAATATAATGATACAACTACTTTTGTCCAGGAAGTGCAGACAGCGTTTTCGAGAGCACCGTTTAATTGTCCGAATTGTACAAATATTAGTGAGGACATCCGGATATTTGGATGTAGATACACAGAAAGAGTTACAGGTCCCACAATATCTCAAGTCGGTCCTCTTGGTGACGCTTTGCTTCTCTATGCATATGCTCTGAATAGATCTATCGCTGCTGGAAATCCTACACCAACTGGATCAGAGATTTGCAATGTGGCAAAAGGAATGGAATTTTTAGGTAAAATATGCACAAATTGAACCAATATAAATAAAATTCATCAGGTTTCACTGGAAAAGTGATCGTCAACCAGAACTCAACGCGTACTCCAATTTTCGTTGTCTACAATATTGATACCAATGATAAAGAGTTTGCAGTGATGACGATTGCAGAAGATTTAGATGATTCGTCGGATCCGGTAGCCTCGAGCGTGAATTACTTTGTGATTTGTGTCGAAATTCACAGAAATTTTAATTGGAGATGTATTAAATATATTTTTTTCGAAGATGTTCTGTCCCCCCAAAATAATCCACTCCAATTTTCTGTGAGAACTCTGATTTTAGACCGATTGTTAAATTCAGATCACACTTACCGCTACCGCCGCGAAAATATGGGAAACATGGGGTGGCACTGCTCCGTTGAGTACTCCAATCTGTGGGTTTACTGGAACGGACTGTCCAAAGTCGTTCACCGATCAATACCTGGCTATTATTCTGGGATGCACTGCGGCTGCATTGGTATTGATTGTGGCCGTTATTTCTACAGTTGTGTTTTTAGTGAGGTAAATCCTTTGGAGGCCGAACTAGGGAAAGGCATGGAGTCAGTTTGAAGATATAGTACGAGACCTATATTAGTGGAAAGCTGGGAAAACGCTAATTCTGAATAATCAGTTTTTGCCCTTAAGGCGTGGTATTCAGAAAAAAAACTAGGTCAACGTTTATACGGCTGACAAGTCAGCGCACTATTTTTTCACACATCGTTTTTTTCTCGAATACCAGCCATAAAGGGCAAAAACTGATTATATATTTGGAATCAGCGCTTTCTCAGCTGTCCAATGATATAGGCCACGTCCCATTACTCCAGACTAACTCCATGACCTTCCCTAGTAAGAGAATATGACAAACTAACATACTCTATTCTAGATCCAAGCGCCAAGAGGAAGAACGTCTCAACCAGCTCTGGCAAGTTCACTTCGCGACTCTTGTGAAACCACCGCAGAAAAATACGATGCACAGCTCAAGAAGTCTTCAAAGTACAGTAACCACTAGTACCAAAGTGACGATTAACTCAAAGAAAGACACTGAAAGACACAGTTTCTTCTTTTTGAACAATGACTCAGTGGTTGCAAGAAAGCATAACTTCAGGGCGGTTTTCACCAAGAATGACAGGGCGATGTTCAGAAAGGTGAGGATCAACTGAGTGTCTCTTCACTTTTTTTATTCCAGATGCGTAACGTAGACCACGACAACCTCTGCAAATTCATTGGTCTCTCTTTGGACGCCCCTACTCTCATCTCGGTTTGGAGGTACTGTTCCCGTGGATCTCTTCAAGATGTCATTGCAAAAGGATCCCTCCAAATGGATTGGTTCTTCAAATACTCATTGATGCGTGACGTGGCAGAAGCCATTTATTATTTACATCATTCTCCGATTGGGCCTCATGGATGGTTGAGTTCTTCGACGTGTTTGGTTGATGAGCGGTGGCAGGTAGAGTTTTTTTCTTCGAATTAAAAAATGCTCTTTAAATTACAGGTAAAAGTCACCTTCTTCGGGTTATCTGCCATCAAACAATTCGAAGTCAAAGAACAAAAAGACTTCCTCCACACCGCTCCAGAACACATCCGTGATGTCCATCTTCCTATTACCAAGGAAATGGATATCTACTCATTCGCAATTATCTGTTCTGAACTTATCACCAAAAAGAGTGCATGGGATTTGGAAAATGAGACGTTTGATATAGAGGAGTTGGTGTATAAGATCAAAAAAGGAGGACGCAGTCCGCCACGACCATCTCTTGAAACAGAAGATGAGCATAATGGAAGTATGTCATTGTTAGTGAGAGACTGTTGGAATGAGAATCCGGATCAGAGACCGACGAGTGAACAGATAAAGACACTAATGAAGAGTATGAATCATAATAGATCGAGCAATTTGATGGATCACGTTTTCAATGTACTGGAACAGTATGCATCGAATTTGGAGGATGAGGTACAATCCCGGATGAAAGAGTTAACCGAGGAGAAGAAGCGAAGCGATATTTTGTTGTACAGAATGCTCCCGAAGTAAGCCACGCCCCCCCCCTCCCGTTTCTCTATCAATATAACATCCATCGGTATAACTTTCAGACAAGTCGCTGAAAAATTGAAACTCGGTCAATCAGTGGAACCGGAGACATTTGACTGTGTCACAATTTTCTTCTCCGATGTTGTGTCGTTCACTACATTGGCCTCCAGGTGTACTCCACTGCAAGTTGTAAACTTGCTCAATGATTTGTACACGACTTTTGATGCAATTATTGAGCAGCACGATGTGTATAAGGTAGAAACAATCGGTGACGGTTACCTTTGTGTCTCTGGTCTCCCTCATCGAAATGGAAATGAACATGCCAAAGAAATCTCTTCCATGTCTTTTGCCTTGCTCAAAGCTATCAAAACCTTCCGAGTACCTCATTTACCTAAAGAAAGGATCAACATCCGTGTGGGTCTTCATACCGGACCAGTTGTCACTGGAGTTGTTGGAATGACTATGCCAAGATATTGTTTATTTGGAGACTCTGTGAATACTGCAAGTAGAATGGAGAGTAACGGAAAACGTAAGAGTTTTTGTCATAAGAAAATTATATTTTCCTTTTTTTCCAGCCGGCAGAGTTCACATCAGTACCGAATGTATGAAGTTCTTGACCGAAGTCATTGGAGGGTATCAAACAGAGCCAAGAGGAGAAGTTATTGTCAAAGTAAGCTCTAATCACAAAATTGGTTAATGACATCATTGTATTTGCAGGGAAAAGGAGCTGTTCAAACATACTGGCTGTTGACCGATGACGAGATTGACGCCAAGAACAATGACCAGTCCATTTAACTTTTTTTTGTTCTCAGCTACCAAAAATAATCTGAAATACAATATGTTCTATGTAAATACACATTATTTTGATACCATATAAATATATACCTTCTTTTCGTTTTATATCAGTGAAACGCATCTCGGAACAGGATATATGCATGCGCAGTCTCTCACTCTCCCCGTCTTCTCAATATTTTCGACTTGTCCCTGCGCACTTTCTTGTTGTTTCTTTGTTTCTCATATGATTTCGCCTGTTATTATTGAAAATTTCATTTGTATTTTTCGAAACGGATCGATAACGGTTTTTAGAAAACTTCCATGACAACTAGGGTGAGTTTTTATTGCAAGTTTTATTACAAACAATTTGAAACAGATATAGAATTCAAAAAAACCAAACACTAGCAAAAAATGATAAAGTCAGAAATCACATACATACATCACAATCAACCAAGAGGGGGCTGATTAAGATGACAATTAGTGGGCGTCTGAGACTTTACTATATCAGGAACCCATAACGAAAAATAGTGCACCATGTACTCCTCACTTCCCTCAAATGAGTCACCATCACCGTTACAGACGAACGACGGATTCGTCACTCGTATTCATACTACTACTACACCGGCCAAATTTGAAATAGTGGAAAATGTAGGAACTGAGGTGACAAGGAGAACATCGAAGACAGGATTCCGGCAGTATGTTTTATAATGTTCTTTTTTGAGTTATTTGTTAGATAATATGTGATTCCCCGCCCATACATCAAATACTATATCCATAACGAGGTCATTGAAAAGAACTGGTCGAAATACGAATGATATGATCAGTAGATTAGGCGAATTCTTGTTTTATCATCCTTTTTTCGGATTGTTTTTCTTTTTGTGTTAATCATTGGTTAGGTTTGTCAGTTGTTCAAAAAAAATTTCAAAGGAAAAAGCTGCAATGCCGTTCCAGCTAAGGTTTATACAAAAGAAACTTAACTAGGGATGGTCATGGAGTCAGTTTGGAGTTATGGGACGTTACCTATACCATTGGGAAGCTGAAAAAACGCGGATTCCAAATATGTATTCAGTTTTTTCTCTCAATACCTGGTATTCGAGAAAAACAAAATCAAACCTCGGAAAAATATAATTATTACTGTTTGACAAGCGAAAATTGTTTTTAAAAAATTAAAAAATTTTGCGTGTGAATGCTAATAATTTTCTATTTTTCCGAACTTTGGCCTTGTTTTTCTCGAATACCAGGTCTCGAGGGAAAAAACTGAATATATATTTGAAATCAGCGGTTTCTCAGGTTTCCAATGATATAGGTCACGCCCCATAACTCCAAACGGATCGATGGCCTTACCTAGTAAGTTTTACTCGATTATTGTTTAACAAAATATGGATTCACCACCTATTTATCAGTTCTGGTTTCTTCTCAAATCAAGATTTGAGAAAGCCTACTTTTTTTTTAGATTTTCTAAGAATACATTTCTATTTAGTGTTATCATGTTCCCAGTGATTAAAAGTAGCTTCTCCTTTTGGCATTTCTCAAAAAACCAAAAAATTATTGACATAAGGATCATCCCTCCCTTCATCACTACACACCCTTTCCTTCGTTTTTCCACTAAGTGGCCATCCATCTCGTCTCAGCAAACAAACACATGTCTCTCTCTTTCTTTGACCGGCCGCTAGTTTCTCGTTTCTTTTCTAGGGGAGGCAAATCTTTTATGCTTTTGACCGTCTAGTCCTAGTCGTTTGACCATTTGGTGTTCTTTGCCAACGATTTTCAAAGATCGTGTTGGAAGGTCTAGAGCTATATGTACTGTCCAAGACGTTCTTTTTTCTCTTTTTTGATACATTATGCATTTCAGAATCTCTTTATTTCAGATTCGCTATCCGTCTCGGCTTGGCTCTTGTAATCATGGCCATCCTATTAACCCTACTTCTGATATTCGCATCTCCTGCGGCTAGAGCGGAGGAATTTGTGTGGCCAGCCCCCTCAGACGCTATTGAGAGGAAGTTCGAGAAAGCCGCCTTGACTTCGGATAATGCAGCATGTTCGAAAATTGGAGGGTAGGTGTCACAAAAGCAACTATACTATATCCGTAATATTTCTAGTGAAATTCTGAGAAAGGGAGGCAACTCTATTGACGCCTCTATTGCATCCATGTTCTGTCTTGGAGTGGTCAACCCACAGAGCTCTGGAATTGGAGGAGGCTTCCTCATGACTTACTTTGATGAAAAATCTGGAAACTGCTACTCCATTGATGCTAGAGAAACCGCGCCAGCTTCAGCTCATAGAGACATGTTCTTGAATGATAGTGATGGGTCCAAATACGGGTTCAAGGCTGCAGGAACTCCTGGAGAGATCGCAGGGTACTGGCATGTATTTAAAAAGTTCGGAAGTGGGAAAGTGTCATGGAAGGAGTTGGTACAACCAGCAGTGAAATTGGCAAGAGACGGACACCCAGTGTCACCGTACTTGGCTACAGTAATGAAAGTCAAGGAGAGACACTTTAGATTGTTCCCAAGTGTTAAGTAAGTTGAGGAAACTTGAGAACTATTTTGTGAGACACCACTAGTTCCAGACACTGGATCAACCCGGAAACCAACGCTACCTATGCATCTGGAGACCTTTTGAAACGCCCTAAACTCGCCAAGACCCTGGAAAGACTTGGAAACTCTCCAAACCCTGTGCAACTCTTCTACAATGGGGAAATGGCTAAAACTATGGCGAAAGAGTTCCAAGAGGGTGGTGGCCTTATCACAGAGAAAGATCTGGCTGACTATAAAGTTAGAGAGTATGTGAATTCCAACTCAAATGATCACTTCCGCGGTACACTGACAATGTGCGGAGGACCACCGCCAAGCAGTTTTGGAGTCACGCAGTTGATTGTGTCGGTCATGAGCAGTGAGTTTTTTCTAGAGTTTTTTTGAAACGGGTACAAATCACAATCAGAATGAGGCATAGCCAAGTTAGAACACAATGTGAATCAACTATTCTAGAACATATTTTGTTCTTGTAGTGAGTCAAAGCATAGATGTCAAAAAACATCTTGAATGACTCAAAACCTACGTAACCCCATCTTGTTTACCATCGCTGGTTAGATATTATGTCTTTCTTTACCAAAAGTTTTCATTTATTCATTATCTCCCTTGTAATGAACACCGCGTACCTTGCATCTCCCGACTTTTTGCATAAAGCATTCACTATTTTAACATTTACCGGAATACCTATTCATTCGTTTGGCGCTTACTGTATTCTATTTCAATCTCCAGATTCAATGAAATCTGTGAAATGGTATATGTTTAACCTTCATTTTTGGACGGTATGCTTTGACTGGGCACTCACATTTCTGTCTTGCATGTATCCCTTGATGCCGGTTATCGCAGCTGTTCCACTGGGTATGTTGAGTTGGTTTGGAGTGACAGCAGAAATCCAGTATTACTTTTGCTATGTTTCGTTTTCGCGTAAGTAACCTTACAAGTATAAAATTGAGTTAAACTGAATTATTTAGTTGTTTATGTGTCAGTAGTTTCTATTGTCGAGAACCGATATTATTTACTGTTCGGCAGAAAAAATTGGTGGCACATTGCTCGTATTCCATTTCTAATAGCAAACTATTCAATGAGCTCCACTTATTTTATATTTCCATTATTTTTCTCGCCTGATCAAGAATTGGCAAAAGAATTCATTAAGAAGGTGACGATCTTTATGAAAAATTATTGAGTTATTGTAAGTCTCTTCAGAAGATGCCGGAGATACCCGCTTTTGTTTTTGAGAGTGATATATACGTGATGAATACAGACGGCTATTCGTTTATTATTGTGTTTCTCTTTGAATTGATAGTTATCGTTGAATTAATAATATTTGGTTATTTGATGGTAAAAAATTTGAGGAACAAGGTCAATATCACATCTAGAAAGACAAATAAAATGCAGAGCAAATTTTTTAAAGCGTTGTTTATTCAGGTAATATAAAATTCCTAAGTAAGATTCCTTTTCTAAAAAATTTAAAAATGAATTTAGATTGCTACCCCTCTATTATCATTTACCGCGCCAATATGCTATTATGGGTATTCCATTTTATTCAACAGTTATAATCAGTCAATTAATAACATTTGTGCACTTATAATGGCTCTGCATGGAATAGTTTCTACTATGGTCATGTTGTACATTCATGATCCATACCGGAAGTTTTGTATTTTATTATGGACAAACCGACCAACAAACAGAGAGAAGAACCAAATGAGTAGTTTGAGCAAGCCGGCTTCCATTAGTAAAGTTAGTGTCAATGTTCCTTCTAACCAGTTTTAACTAAATGTTAATATTGAAGCGAGAATGAATTTTGGTTATAAAGTATTGAAACATCACATTATTTGTTGCTAATGAGGCTGAAAACGAGCAAAAAAACATATTATAACACAGGCACATCTTGTTTTTTACGTCTGCCAAGGCATTGGGTATTTTCTCCAACTTTTTTATTTACTGCTTATTCAAATATTTTAAAGTATGCCTAAACAGGGATTTTCAATTTTGGAACAATTAATTGTTTCAGAACTCTTCCCGGAAGGCCACCACGATGATATCTACAACAACCCAAAAGTTCTTCACAAATACATCGAAGCCATGAAGTTTGCCTACGCTCAACGTACCCTTCTTGGAGATCACGATTTCGTGAAAGGAGCTCTGGAACTTTCTAAGAATTTGACGACTCCAGAGTACACACAATGGGTTATCGATAGAATGGCTGAGAAAGCGCAACCATCGAAAAATTATGGAGGTATTGCACAATATGTGAAACCGGATCATGGAACTAGTCATGTCTCTGCGATGGATCAGTATGGAAATGGAGTTTCAGTAACAACGACTATTAATCGGTGGTGAGTTTTTAGCATAGTAGACTACATAGTTGTGCTAGAAATAAAAATGTTTTCTTATTTTTCTAGGTTCGGTGCAGCAGTCGAATCTACAGAGTACGGTATTCTTTGGAATGATGAGATGGATGACTTCAGTACACCTGGCATGGAGAATGGATTTGGATTCGCTCCATCTGAAACTAATTTCATCGAACCTGGCAAAAGACCGATGAGTAGTATGTCTCCAATGGTTATTTTCGACCATGTCAGCAAGAAAGTCAGAATGGTTATTGGTGGATCAGGAGGATCAAAGATTATTTCCGCGTTGGCTAAGGTTATTCTATTTAAATTATAATTATTTGAACCACATTTGCAGTCAATCGTCCGCTCCCTCATCTTCCACGATTCAATCAAAAAAGCGATTGACGCTCCAATGATTCACAACCAGTTCACACCAGACGTCACTCAACTCGACGATGAGTTTCCGGAGAACATGAAGAAAATTCTGGAGACAGAATATCTCCAAAAGTTCAGAAATACCACTGGATTTGAAGGTATCATTCAAGGAGTGAATGTACTGGAAGATGGAATATATGCTTGTGGAGACTATAGGAGGAAGACCGACCAGGAGCCAGCTGGATTTTAATTCTATTTTTGTACTGAAAATGGGTAATAAGTATTTTAATTCCAAGTTATTTAACAGAAATAAATTTTTATTATTTCGGGTAGAAAATCTTTTGAAAATCTTGAAAATTTACACTCGGGGCGCGCTGTTGATGGATGATGAAGATGTGGTGGGTAAATGAATAAATTGAAGACAGAAAATGAAGCAGAGATCAGTGAGAAAAAAACTACCACGAATGTTTACCATTCTTCTTTTGCATAGATCTCAATGGCTCTCCTTGAAGGTACGGGTTGACTTTCTGGTGGTAGGCTGGGACGGAACGCTTGCGACGTGGGACATACTCATCGGAGCTTCTCTTGTCGTGGAACTTCTTGGCAATGGTGTTGGCGTGCATGTTGTTTTCTTCGAGGATCTTCTGGAGGGATTCTGAGACGTCTTGGACTTCCTTTTCAGCGCAGCTGAAACAGAGTTAATTAGAGATTAGAGAACATAGATAATTAGAAAGTTAAACCCACTTGAACATGTGCTCCTGATCACAAATGCAATGCTGCTGGGCTTGATAGTTTCTCGAGAACTCGGCACTATTCTCGAACTCCTCAATGCATCCTTGCTCCTTGGTGAATCCCACTGGGCATGGATTTGGTGGCTCGCAGTAAGCCGGAAGAACGTTGTCGGATTTCACCTCCTGACGCTCTTGGTAGTTGTCCTCTTCCAATAGTTTTTGCTCTCCTTCACCAGCACCACCCGAGATGTGTTTCACACCGTATGTCGAGAGGTCCGGTAGGTTTTCCGCGTCACGAGAGATCAGATCGATGAAGTCGCCGGAGGGGAGGACGAAGTCTCCGGGCTGGAAACAATGAGGGTCAAAAATGATATATACGAAATGTTTCCTCATAATGGCGTCAAAGTTACGCGCTTTAAATGACTACTATAATGTTCAAAATTAGACATCTACCAAATACATACATATAACATGAAAGCTCTAGAACTATCCTACCTCGAGGACAAACATCGAATATATATTTGGAATCAGCTTTTCTCTGCTTCCAATGATATAGGTCACGTCCCATAACTCCACACTGACTCCATCATCTTCCCTAGTTAGTAACTACACATGGTCAAATCCTTGCTCGTTTGAAAAAGTTTCATTAAATCTTTCCCCAAACATTGACACCCCCCCCCCCTAGTCAAAAACAAGAAAACCTCAATTTCCTCTCTTTTCTGATTCCAAAATCTAATCAACAAGCGCCTTACCTTAATCTCCGGTCTTTTTTCCTCAAAAATAATGGCTCATCTGCCTCTGCCTAACAAGATAGACTTGATCAGTTGGACTGAACTGAACCTTTGTAGTCCGAGTCATTGAAGTATGAACTGACTGTGATAGTGGGCACTATAATATTCTAGAAATGGCATCATGTGATAGGGGGATAGAGATTGGAGTTGAACTCCTGAACACAACTGAAGGTGAAATGAATTGTAGATTAGAAAGATGTGAGAATAATCTCTTCACGAAAATCTTTTCTATCCCACCAAAAAGAAAAAAAGCACAAAAACAATTCTTGGAATTTCAACCTCAGGTAATTCTGAAATCACTATGAGAGTAGACACTCGATGAAAAATCTGGACCAACGTCAGCAACCCACTCCAGAATAAATGAGTGTATTTGCCACGTCATCAAAATAAAGCGAGAGCAACTTCCTGGTTAGTCGGAGACGCGTCTTGAGATCAACGGATTATACATGTTAAAAGCGTTTGTTAAAATGGAAAAATAACAGATGATGATACATCAGAAATCTTAAAACATCAATGATTAGAAGTTGTCCGGATCAGGAAAAAATCGAGGTGGAGTGGAAATGATATTGGAACCGACTGGAATTTACTTTAATTTGAAACTAGTTGGGTGCACTAGACCATGCTGTTTTGCAGTCTTAACTACCAGTACATATTGTTTGAAAATCGTTCCTAGGTGGTATAAAGATAAGAGCTCCGCGTTACAATTAACCTCAGAAGCCTAAAGTGATGTCAACCCAATTATCTTTAATTTTCAAACTCACATTCTCCAAATCGAGACCATTAAGTGTGGCGGTGACACCGACCACAAGAACAACCAAAGAAACGGCACCGAACATTCGGTCAGCCGCGTGTGGTGCTGAAATGTGAATGCGCGTCGTGGAGCGCCCTGGAAGAGCTCTCAATCGAGGGAGCGGGTGGGCGCAGAGAAGTTGTAGATAGTGGAGATAGTGTGGAGGACGGTGGAGAGTGGGAAAGAAGAAGACGTCCTCTCATTTTGGCCGGAGTCGCGTGGCTCTCAAGACTTTGAGAAAAATCGATGGGATGAAGGCGTGTGTTGTGTTTTCTGTGAGTTTTCCCTTCATTTTGTGTTGGTTGCTCATGTGCTCTTTTTCGAAGGGGAGCGCCTTTCATTTTCCTGCTGTCCTACACACGTCATCCGTGGAGCCGTGGAGGGGAAAGGGGAAAAAGAAGAAAAAAGGAAAGAAGAAGATGAAAAGCAGGAGAGAGAGTGCTCGGTATGATTAATACATACTTAGAAAAGGAGAAGGGGAAACGGATGGATTTATTTTTCAGAGCTTCTCTTTTTCATCTTGGAGGAGGAAAGGGGGATGTGGGGTTGATGAAGATGGATATGAGATCCGTGTGTGGGGTAGTTGACTGGAATTTATGAAGAGTTCTGATTTGTTGGGCATAAAAGGCAGACAGGGATTCGTTTACTCGTGTTTCCTAAAATTCTATCAACTATGAATTTGGAGTATTTAGTACGGCCAGAAGTTTATATAATTTAGCTGAGATAGAACTGCATTTTTGTAATTGGTCAGTTTCTTGTACAAGTACTCTCTACTAAGATAAAGGCCGCTAAATATATTCATGTCTTTTTGGAATTAACTAATTTCAGTGCAAAGAAGTGCGATTTTTGGCCGGTTTATTTTAATTTACTGTAACTTGCTAGAGACAACTCGTTCAAGAAACTTATCAACTGCAAAAAAGAAGTTCTACTTTTTATTTGTATAGGTCATACAAAATTTTCTATGTGGGTCAATCAAGAATATGAAGTTTTGTATTCTGTTAAAGCTCATCGTTTCTTTCTTTTCTCATTAGTAAATATTCTTGATCTATGTACGTTATCTTTCTTTTCATTTCCTCTACAGTTTTTTGACTACTTCTGTCCAAAAGGCTAACATTTCTTTGAACTTTTTCTCATCTTCGTGGCGCCACCTGTTTCATTCCTTCTTTATCTTATCATCGTATCGGCTAGTACATTGGGAGGTCTCAGTTGCATGTAGGCATTGATGAAGGTTTATCGTATTCTGGGTGCAATAGTAGAATGAAAGACAGTCGGGGAATCATGTGAATGTATAAATAAGGCTGTTGGGACAATGGAACACGTATGACTGGGAATGGACATCCGGAAACGCAGACACACAGAAACGTCTATGGAAAACCTCCAGACCGAAGGAAAGTGGTAAAAATCCTTATCCTCAATACAAATTTATAACAATCAGCCAACATCATTTCCTGCACAAAATACGAGAAAATATAGTATGTAGCATAGTGCTTGAATTACGTAGTTTTTTTTGCAACTCGACACAAAGTTGATGTCTGACGTCTTACCCTCTCCCCCTGAATTCATAAATTTTCAGTGTTTCGTCTATAGTATGACCTCGTTTTTGTGAGAAAAATGATAACACAGTACGCCTCCTTCCTCCAAGAAACGTGTAGATTAGTGTTGCGGTGTCTTCTTTTTCTTTCACTACACGGCAGCTAGTCGGATTGGTGCGAATTGCAGAAAAATGATTGTTCCATTCATGCGTCATCGACCCAGAGATTGGGATAGAGCTCCGTTGGATTGTCCGTTGCAGAGATACTTTTGTGATCAGGTAAGCTGAAAAAATGTTTCTTATCTGAAAAGTGTCTCGTTTCCGGTATGGTTTCCGGTGCGTTGGCTGAGGTTATAACTCAGAGGAGATTTTGACTGAGATTTATGAAACCTAGATTTTTGGGATCAGCAAGGTGTCACTGTGTATAGCAGGAATTCACGGTTCCAATTAAGCCAATTACCGGAGCTTAGATATGTAGTTTTTCAAAAAGTTATATTGTTAGAAATGCAAAGCCTCGAGGACAAACATTGAATATATATTTGGAATCAGCGTTTTCTCAGCTTCCCACTTATATAATTACGTTTCATAACTCCAAACTGACTCCATGACCTTCCCTAGTTAAAACAGTATACATCAAATATTAATCAAGTTTTAGAATATCTTAATTGTATAACATATATTTACAGTAAGCCAATTTTATGACAGTTTCTAATTTTTAACAAAAGTCAGATATTTTTGTGTTCTACCGACTATTTCTCCAAGTTTTAATATTCTACGCCACCAGTTTCTTTTTGTTACTTTGATGTCATTGACTCCCCTGCCCACTTATAGCGCAGAATTCAGGAAAAACGTCAATAGCTGAAAAAGAGAATTGACATTTTCTATTTTAGCATTGCTATATTCACCATTTTGTGCTTATTCGTGATTCAAGCGACAAAAATTTGTTTTGAGTGACATCCCGGTGACAAAATGTCATTGAGGCTTACTTTGTAGTTCTTTTTTTCTCTTTCTGAAAAAAAAATGAAAAAAAAGAGCGTTTTGCTTTTTGGTGAGACTCGTGGTTTTCAAGATGATGTTTAAATCTTTTAACTCATTTCGATGGTCTTGACTACCAGATTCTGAATATATGGGTCTCGGTGCGAAAATCGAAGGTATACTGTAGAATATGTCCGAGATGAGATCAGACAGCTGATCTCAGTTTAAGTCAGTTTGGAGTTATGGGACGTGACCAATATCAGTGGAAAGCTGAGAAAACGTTGATTCCAAATATATATTCAGTTTTTTCTCTCGATACCTGGTATTCGAGAAAAACTAGGTCAAAGTTCGAGAAAATAGAAAATTTGTGTGCCAGAAAAGTAACACTACGTCATTTTTCAGAACTTTGACCTTGTTTTTCTAGAATACTAGACATCGAGAGCAAAAACTGAATATATATTTGAAATCAGCGTTTTCTCAGAATCCCACTGGTATAACTCCAAACTGACTCCATGACCTTCCCTAGTTAGTGCTCTTAGTTTTATGGATCTATCTGAGATACGGTAGACGATAAAAGTTAGCTGCTGTTTCTTTGAATTTCCACCGAATTTCCAATAAATTTTCCGTGAAATTCCCCGGCAGTATCATTGACAACATAGACATACAATGCGGCAAAAAAGAGGTCATTTCTCCAGGCTGTCCGGTGGTGGAACTGTATAGGTAGAAGGGGAGAGAAGGGAAGAGATAGACGGAAGTTTCCCCTGTCTCTCACCATACCTCCACAATCTGTGCACTCTCTCTGTACCTGTCTCTCACCCAACTCCCCCCGATTGCTGTGCATTTACAGTGCTCTTTTTTGTTGAGTCGGCGCAGCGAATTGATAAGAAGAGAAGAAATTTTGGGGCGCGCGCGCTCTTGCTGAAAATAGAAATGGTTTCAGTTTTTCAATATAGCATTTTAATATGACTCATGTCTCGCTTTCACACCCTTTTTTGTTGAATTTTATGGTCAAAAGAGCAGGAATACCGTTCTTGTGCGTGCGCCTTTAAAGTTTACTTCGAGATCTTAGCGGATTTTCAGCCATTCTTATTGAAAATATATTTCTTATTGAAAGATACGCAAAGCAAAACTTTAATTTTTGAAACAATTTATTGCAAAAAGTGCCAAATTCGACACTTTTTGGCCAAAGAAACCTTAAACTACAAATCGTTACGAGACCCGAAGTTACACTTTTCGACATGCGCCTTTAAAGTGTACTGTACTAGAAAACCACCGCGAACTTCAAATTTGAATAAATTTCTCTGCGCTTTCCTCAGTTTTATTCATTTTTCTCCCGCAAAATTTAATTAATAACTCTAAATTTCTCCAGATGAGCTCCACACAAGGAAACATATTCACCCGCGGTCTATCGCGAATCTCCAGACGCAAAAAGAAGACGAAAAGTATACAAAACTCGCTGGTCTCTCAACAACAACCGTCGTTCGATGCGGCTGTTGTTCCAATGCCACTGCCGAATGAGAAAAGGTACACAAATTGAGTAATTGGAGCGAATTAGAGGGCGAATCTATCGAAAACTTTCACTTTTCTTCATTTTTACACTGTTTCTCAACAGTTTTTCCAATTTTTCAATGTTCATAGTTCAAAATTTGTTGAAAAATTCATTTTTCATAGTCTGAAGTTGCGAAAATCAAGATTTCTCTGCTAAAAATCACAATTTCTCATCGTTAAATGCACTTCCTTCTCCGAAAATGCAAACACGCTCTATTGATGAAATCACTAATGGACCCCGCAATTCATCACTAATTTGTTCGGTTTTCGGCTATATTTATTGATTTTTTGAACAAATATCTTAAAAATCGCATTTTTTCACTAAATCCATTAAAAAATTTATAAAAAATCACCTAGAAACTTTTATTTTTTAATATTTTTGAAAAATTTCGCAAAAAAAATATTATGACTAGTTATTTATTTTTTAACGATTAATATAATCAATCGTATGATCAAAAACAACTCGTTAATTTAATAATTAATTAATTTTCAGCACAATCTTCTCAAAAGGGATGGACCGACTGCGCCGCTCGTTGCGGCTGCCGAAGAAGCGACGAGACCGCAGTCATGACAGACATTTAAGCCCAGATGTAATTAAAAATGAATGAAAATATTCTTGAAAATGCAAAAATACGTTATTTCGGTGCTGAATTACTCATAAATTCCAGTTTTTTCGAAAGTTTTGACATATTTTGAGCTTATAACCAAAAATGGCGATTTTTCAGCAAGAAAAAGCACGAAAATGAGAAATAAAGCCTATTAGCCGCTTAAATTTGAATGGGCTCGCATTAGGTGAAAACGACGAAGCTACCATCAAAAAAGGCTTTGAAAATCCTTAATTTCCTTAAAAAATGGCGTTTTCAACTAAAATTTGCGGTTGTTGTACAGCAAAAAGCACGAAAAATGAGATTTTTTTGACCCGCAGCCACATAAAGTGGAATGGGCTCGCATTAAGTGAAAACGACGACGCTACCACTAAAAATGCTATAAAAACCCTTAATTTCCCACTCAAAAACCCAAATTTCTCCAATTTTTCAGGTAACGGGCGGTTCGAAAACCGAACAATGGCAACCGGACGAAGGGGCGGTCCGTTCCGGCACATGTTGCTTCAACGTGAAGTATCTGGGCGCTGTTGAAGTATACGAGTCACGTGGAATGACAGTGTGTGAAGGAGCGTTGAAATCATTGAAAGCGACGAGGAGGAAACCGGTGAAAGCGGTTTTATATGTGTCTGGCGATGGATTGCGAGTTGTGGATCAAGGGAATAGTCGGGGGCTTTTGGTAGGTATAAAATAGTTCATTTCCACCAAAACAGGCCGTAACTCGCTTAAAACGCAATGTTATGGGCTGAAAAATATTGCAAAATGTAGATCTCGGCGAGTTCTATGCCTGTGACCTACTACGGGCCGGCTGTCTTGTCGTTAGTATACCGCGGGACAAAAAAAAGGTTTAAAAAACGCGAAAATTACCAAAAACCTTTCTAGTTCGGTCCGCCGGAAAATTCTAGGAGAGTCCGCGACGATTCTCTAGAAGTCCGATGGTTTTTATCTGAAAAACGCGTCAAAAGCGCGCCAGACTCAACCAAGTGCCAATAAACGCAAAAATGGCCTGAAAAGCCTTTCTAGCTCAACCCGTGGCGCATTAACAGTCTGCCGTTTGGCCCGAAGTAGGTCACAGATATAGAACTCATTGAGATCTACATTTTGGTATATTTTTCAGCTCATAATAATGTGTTTTAAGTAAGTTACGTGCCGGCCCTGGTTTGCAAGTATGAAATGGAGCCAATCATTTCAATTTTGAGCTGAAAAAGCTAAAAATTCTGATTCCAGGTGGATCAAACCATTGAAAAAGTCTCGTTCTGTGCACCGGATCGACAAACCGAAAAGGGATTCGCGTACATTTGTAGAGACGGAGCATCCCGAAGGTGGATGTGTCATGGATTCCTGGCTACGAAGGAAACCGGGGAGCGGCTCTCTCACGCAGTCGGATGCGCCTTTTCAATCTGTTTGGAAAAGAAAAAGAAACGAGATGAGGAGTCGACGGGTGCGGCGGCGCCAACGCAACCAGAATCCACTCCAAAAGCCACGTCATCCGACGTCTTCCACCCGAATTGGGGAGATGCATCCGGTGGAATCGAAGGTCCCTCGTCGTCACTGAATTCTGGAAATTCTGGAGGTGTCACGTCTTCCGCAGCCGCCGCTGCCGCCACCGGTCAACGTGCCAACCTAGCCTACCAATCATTCCGAAAACATGTATCAATTGAGGATCGTTATTTGGACCCTCAATCGGTTATCATTAATGAAGTGCCCGCTTCCAATCATATGGATGAGATTAGAAGGATATCCAAGCCAAGGCCTAGTGGGAATCCAGCGCTTTTTCAGAGACAGGTAGGGGGGATTGTCTGATAAGGGAAGTCATTGGTGACGCGGCTCTCAAACGATCTATAAAGTTGTCTATAGTTACTTTCGACTTAGAATTCCATGTGAAACAACTTAACCATATGAAAAGTTTGAGAGCTTATAACTCGGCTCGCAGAGACATTTAGCCGGATTTGACTGCAGAAATGAACTCCCCGTAGTCGAAAGTACCTATAGACAACTTTATAGATCGTTTGAAAGCCGCGTCTCCAAAGACTTTCAAAAACCGCGATTTCCAGCCTAATATTCTATGTTTCAGGGCTCCCTTCGTGCTCCTGACATGCCCTCCTCCGCAGATCAATTCAAACGGAATCTGTCGTTGAGAACGCCAGCGACTGGTGGCTCAGAGCAGCGAGTTATAGAGAAAAAGGTAGAAAACACTTTTTGTCGTCTTCAAGTCTCTCCAGAATCCATCGATTCCATTTGACGTCTTTTAGTGTCTCCAGAATCCATTTTACGTCTTCTAGTGTCTCCAGAATCCATCGATTTCTTCTGACGTCTTCTAGTGTCTCCAGAATCCTCATGACCATCCTCATAGCGCTCAAAAATTATGCTAAACACACTAGAATTCCAGTCTCAACGTCATCAAATAGAAAAAATCAAACGGAAATTTCCATAATCCGTTTCCCGTTGTGATAATAATATGTGACACCCCTAGTCGTTTCATTATTCTCGCAAATTTTCCCCATTTTTCTATTTTTCTACTTTTCTACCCATCCCATGGTCCTCCTCGACACTGAATACGTCCGCGCTGTCGTCCATAACGTCAGTCATCGAGCCCGAAGGGGCGTGGCTTCGAAAGTGAGAGCTCTGAAAGCGGCTCACTCTCAAGCGCGCCTTCGCTCGTATTCCCACACGTGCGAGCGTGCTGCTTACATAGATGGGCGGTGTGAGTTCTATCCGAGTCTATCGATTCCGACGTGGACGTCTTCTGGATCTGGAGCAGAGAATGATGGTTTTGCGGATTCCTCCGTTCAAGGAGCAGTAAATGCTCCTGGAACATTCTCTCGGCTCAATTCTGAATCTGAAAAGGATGAGTCTGCGAAAGTAGAGCTCCGTCGTCTGATGTCATCGTCCTCCAGACCGGAAACAGCTTCTGAATCAGAACTCAGACGGCTGGTGATGTTCCATGAATTCCGTAATGCCGGGGTAGATGTGAACACGACACAAGTCGGCTATGGATATGGTATTGATGCTAGAATTGAGCCGATTCGATTTCCAGACAGAATTCCAGAACAACTGGTCGGAGAGAGACGGAATAGTTGTCCGGTAGGCGTAGGATGACTGGAAATAATAAAAAAAATAGTCAAAAATCAGGAACATTTGGGCATTTTCCGTCTGAAATCACCGGAAATTGGCTGAAAATTTCAAATGTGTTGATCAGAAACTACCGAAAATCAAATCTTTGTTTTTCAACAGTTTTGGAGACAGAGAATTGGGATTTTCGGACAAAATAGAGCTCAAAAGCTTGATATTTCATTTTTGAGCCGTTTTTAGTCAGTTTTTAGTCAGTTTACGTCTAATTTTTCAGCCACTTCCGGTAATTTCAGACGGAAAATGCTCAAATTTTCCTGATTTCTGATTTTTTTCACCCAAGAATCAACCAGCTCCAAAACTACAGTACCCAATAAAAAAAATCACAGTAAAAATAAAAATTCGATAAAAACTAGATTCTATTAGCTCGACACCGTTCTCACAACTGCGCTCCTCCGAAATGCCCTTGAGAAATGTCTCTTTATCTCTGAGTCTCTCATTTTCGCACACTATTGCATTGGGTTTCGGTAGATCGCGGTTGTAAGAAGCGTGCTGTGCTAATATCACAAAAATCCTTCAAAATTCATCATTTTTTTGAAAAATTCACTGAAATTTTTTCAGTCATTCGGCACCCAACTCTACAACGAACCAATCTATGAGGGAGACGAGGATCCACTGGGTCTTGGTATCGCTCCGGCCCCGCCCACAGCACCTGATACAGTAATCACGAGTAATGGTCTCGATGGGATTGATCTACTGTGGAAAGGAGTGCCGGCACCCATTCATAACATACATGCAAACGGAGATTTCGTGTCGAATTGGCCTCAGAAGCCACCAGCCCCTTTGGGACCGTTGGATAAGCTACAGAAGCAGTTTGAAGGTGAGAAAAGCTGAAATATAGCTGAAAATTAGTTTTTTCTGCAAAAATACACGATTTTTTTTCTGAAAAAACTCAACAAACACGTCGAAAACGACCCGGAACTCACCAATTTTCTATTTCAACTGAATTTTCGATTTTTGACTCAAAATCTCATTTTTCTGCATTAAAATAGGGATTTAAACGTTAAAAAACCGATTTCCCCGGTGTTTTTGACCTAACGATTGAGGAAAATCGAGAAAAAACCGTCAAAAGTGACATTAGATTCGTTGAATTTGGATTTTCGCCGATTTCCCATTGATTTGGCTCAAAATTTATATTTTTGCATTAAACAATTGAGGAGAAGCATGTAAAAATCCAGTTTTTTTGCTGAAAACTCATAAAAATTCATCAAAAATTCAAATTTTATCGATTTTCACTTAGAAAAATTGCTCAAAGCGCGGAAAGTCAGTTTTCCGGCTTCCTGAGAAACACGATTTTTTGACTGAAAAAACACGATTTTTATCAGAAAAAACCTTTTTCCAGACATAAAACTGATCAGCACCTCATCGGGCGAATCCACGCCAACGACCGCTCGTTCGAAAGCAGACGAATGGCTAGATGACGTGCTGCGAGTCTCAATGAGTATGTCACCGACGTCACCACAGTCATCTGGAACTACCGTATCGACTCCGCCCACTTCCTCGTACTCGACACTCCCGAAATCTGGCCCGCCCCCTGCTCACGCCCCGCCTCCATTGCCTGTAAGACAAGCGGTGTCGAATGGAAGTCCGTCGATTTATCAACAACAGAATAGTGTACGGTTTTTCACTGGAAATCATATAATATAGATAAGCCCCGCCCCTTTTTTCAGGCTCGAAACTCGCCGGCTGGAATCAACTGGAATTCCTCACCGAATCCGATTCAAATGTCACAAATTCCTGCGAAACCGGTCGACCCGTTCGATGTACAATGGAGCAGATTAGCTGTGAACAATACTAATTAATTTTTAATTTGAATATGAATAATTTGACACTTTTTGACCCATTTTTTGCAAAAAATCGGTGTATTTTTGATATATACTAGTCTAATTATCCTAAATCTATAATAATAATAATATTAGCCCCGCCCATGTAATTAGGATAAAATTATTACAAAATATTCCCCCCGGCCAGCCTTTTTCTTGTCATTTTGCTATTCGTTTCATTTAAAATTGTATGTTTTTGCACGTTTTTTCTTTTTCCCCCACTGGTTTCTTTTCAATGTGCCCTTCCCATTTTTAATCCGCTACTTGAGAGAGAAAAGTACATTAATAAAGTGTTTTTTAGCTTTTTATTGAATTTTATTGTGCGGAAATTAGATTACTTCGGTTCGAAAACCAAAAAATAAGATATTCGACCGAAAAAATATTTTTGAACGCGCGCGCATTTGGGAGAGAGTCCAATAGAGCACGTTTGCATTTCTTGCTATTTAATAAAGAAAATTCAGAATTTAAAGCAATTTTGCGCTGAATACACGTAGTTTTCGAGGTTTTTATATGAAAAATCGGCGTTTTCGACATGTTTTACCTATAAAGTTGACCGAATTCATGGCGTTACGTCGATTTTAAGCTCAAAATTTTATATTTATTTGAAAAAATAATTTTCCAGATGTTCTCGCGTCTCGGTGGACTTCTAACCGGGTTATCGAGTACAATAAGCCACTCGATTCGAGCGACGACTCAAATTGTTCCAGCCACTCCGATCACCACACAATTCGCCACGTTTTCCACGAGTTTTCCGGCATGGCGGAATAATTTCTTGCAGGTGAGAAATGCAAAAATCGGGATTTTGTATATAAAAATGAGTGAAAATAAGCCTTTTTTTGCTGAATTTCATGAGATTTCCTTCAAATTCACGAAATTCGAAATTTTCGCCCATGTTTTTTAAAATCGCAGATTTTTTTTTCATTTTCCCGGCGGAATAATTTCTTGCAGGTGAAACATGGAACAGGACTCTGTTTTTTAGATGATAATGATATTTTCCGACTGAAAAATTGAGTTTTCGCCGTTCTTTTTTGTAAAAACTGGAATTTTAACCATAAATCGAGTTTCCCAGTCTCAAAATCGATTTCTGACTGAAAATCCACATTTTAATCACATTTTCAGTCAAAAAACTGAATTTTATTTTATGAAAGAGTGAAAATGGCAATTACGGACGAATTTTCGCTATCTTTTCGTTGAATATTGCCGGATTTTCACTCTAAATCCCAAATTTTCCATTTCCAGTTCATCCACTACCGAAACGGACCACCAAAACGACGTGCTCGCAGTAAGGACAAGTCGCCAATCAGTGGATACAGTCATTTCAAAGGAATCGTACTGAAAACTGTCATTCGACACCCGAAAAAGCCGAATTCCGGTAATCGAAAGTGTGCGATTGTGAGATTGTCGACTGGAGCGGAAGTTTGTGCGTATATTCCGAATGTTGGACACAATTTGCAGGAGCATTCACAGGTAATTGAGAATTTGGAGTGATTTGGAATATTTTGACATAAAAATTGGAATAATTTCATCAAAAATGGGCGAAAAGCTACTGAAAATGACATTTTTCGTGTTAAAATTGAGCCAGAACGCAGAGTTTTGCCCCTCCTTTCTGGGTTTTTTGCTAACTTTTTACTAAAAAACTGTAAACATTTCATTTTCTGTCGATTTTCGCCATATCGTTGCAATTTTTCTCTCATTTATGCGCATTCCAGCCAGAAAATCCTCAAAAACGTTTATTTTCCAGGTACTGGTAAAAGGAGGACGCCGACGTGATCTTATCTCAGTCAAAGCCAACATTGTGAGAGGAAAATTCGATTGTGCGCCAGCGGGAGGTGCCAGGAAATGAATAGTTTCGATAATAGTAGATTTTTTAATTCATAGTGCTCTTTTCTCTCTGTTTTTCGTTTTGTTTTGTTGGAAATAATGAAAATAAAACCTTTTTTTTAATCGTTGCTCACCTTTTTCTTTTTTTTTCAATTTATGGGTAGTTTTACCCTAGTTATTTGCATTTTGTTATTGTTCACATTCTGGTGGACATTCGGACAAACAGACACACAGACAGACGGTCAAACATTTTAGCAAAACGCGTCAACGGTGCCCCAGGCATACATTCCGAATATAATCACTGAAAACGCCCCCTAGTCGGATATCCGGATACACAGACACACAGAAAGATGTAAAAATGGTTAATTTTGCACAAATTTCCAATTTTTCCGTGTAATTGTGAATTATTGTGATTTCTCGTCTACTTTTTTTTTGTAAAAATTTGGCTAAAAAAGATTTTCGACTAAAAAAGCGATTTTTCGACTAAAATACGATGTTGACGAAAAATAGTTGAAAATAGCGATTTTAGTTTCCTTAATAACCCTCTCATTTTTTTCCTTTGCTTGTCATGGACATCTGGACACACTGACACACTTGCGAATTTTCGCACCTTTTCCACCCAAAAACGTGATTTCTACTTTTCCATCAAACTTTTTTAATTTTTCCACAGATGGAAGTACACATTAGCGACGACGAAAAGCTATTCCTAATCCACGGCGTCGAACAGGACATCCGGAATGACGGACGTGCGTGTGCAGATTTTCGACCGATGATTCTCGAGAGGGGCGTCTTGTCGGGAACAAATGGAAGTTGTCGAGTGCAATTGGGACAGACCACTGATGTTTTGGTAAGGAGGACATCCGGATGCACAGGAGGATGCACAGACAGAAAAGCTGAAATTTAGGTTTTTCAAAAATCGACTAAAAACACGATTTTTCAACTTTAAAAAGTGATTTTTGGTTATGAGGATATCCGGATGCGCAGGAGACACAGACAGACAAGAATTCATACTTGTGAAGGCCCCGCTTCAAAGAATGAACCAATTTTTTTTTGAAATTTTTAAAATTTTTCACCGAAAATGTGAACATGAATTTTCAGAATTTCTTCTAATTCTGAATGTTAGTCGAAAATTTGACTATTTCGCCAAAGAAATTCAAAAATGGTGAAAAATGTGAAATTTGAACTTTGGCGCTAGTGATAAGTCTGCATTTTTTGAATTTCAGGCTGGAATCAAGCTGGAACTCGAAGCATACGACCCGATCGCTGAGAAGCAACCGAAACAGCCGATGAGTTTCCACGTGGATTTCTCGGCTAATGCTAGCAGTCAATTCGCGGGTATGTGGACATCTGGATTGATGGGAATTCAGATAGACAAGCTGAAATTTTGGGTTTTTCAAAAAAGAATTTCAAAAATAGACAAAAAAGGGATTTTTCGACTGAAAACGCTTTTTTTCGACTAAAACAGCGATGTTACGACTAAAAAACGATTTCTTGACTAAAAATAAAGATTTTTGACTAAAAATTCGTTTTTTTAACTAAAAATAGTTGAAAATAACGATTTTCCGACTAAAAAATGGCTTTTTCGACTAAATAAAGTCGAAAATTGCGATTTTCCGACAAAAATAGTTTAAATTGTGATTTTTCGACTAGAAATAGTTGAAATATCGATTTATCAACGAAAAATAGTTTAAAATAACGATTTTTTACTTAAAAAACTATTTTTCGACTACAAATAGTTGAAAAACGCGATTTTTCGACTAAAAAATATATTTTTTCTGAAAAAAAACCGAAAATTAGTTGAAAATAGCGATTTTCAGTCGATTTTCTTCATACCCTCTCATTTTTTTTCAGGAAAAGGAGGTGATCAATACGGTGAAGAGCTCTCTGCAGCCTTTCAAGTCGCCTACTCCCGCTCACTTGACATCATTCCAAACCTATCGAAAACTCAACTGGCCGCCGGTTATCGCTGGAAAATCCACGTGGACATTTCAGTATTACAATGGGCGGGAAGTGTTCCAGACGCGTGTAGTCTCGCTATCATTGGAGCGTTGAGTGATCTAGAGATACCAGAAGTCGATGTGACACCAGATGACGGTGGAAAAGTGTCGATTGTGTTGAAACGACCGAGAATCGGAGGAGATGTGAGAGATGAAGAGGTTCCCGTGGCGATGTGGAAGTTGATTGTGACTAGGTAACCAGGAAGGACAGATGTGTAGAAAAATTGGTGAAAAATGAAGAAAAATGACACAGAACCCCAAAAAAACGTATTTTTACACGAAAAACTATTTAAATACCCCAATTTTCCACTGAAACATCATGAAAATTCGGCATTTTTACGGTAGAAAAGACATATGGACGAACAGACACGAAAACGTACCGGCACACAGATGGGCATCTGGATAGACAGACAGACATATTAGAGCAATAATAACCAATTTTGCATGAAAAATCATTGAAAATTGTATGGAAATGGTCCAAAAATGATTGAAATTGCTCAAAATCGATCCAACAAGCCGCAAAAATCTCAATTTTTCCTATCTAGACGCAAAAACACACAGACAGACTGGACAAAGCAGACATCTGGAATTACAGACACACATATGGAAATAGCAGAAATTTGGACAAACCGATGCACAGACAGACATAAAAATGAGAAAAAATGAACAAATTTGAGCTAAAAACGATCAGTTTTGAATGAAAAATCTTCGAAAATTGGATGAAAATTGTCCAAAATGGTTGAAATTGCTCAAAATTGATCCAAAAATCTCAATTTTTCAAATCTGGACGCACAAACACACACACAGACTGGACAAAACAGGCATATGGAATTACAGGCACATAGCAGACATTTGGACCAACCAATGCAGAGACAGACAGAAAAATGGGGAAAAATGAACAAATTTGAGCTAAAAACGATCAAATTTGAATGAAAAAACATCAATTTTTTTCAGCTGCCCAATGCTCCTAACAGTCTCAAAAATTGGCACCGCCAACCTTGTCGACTGCTCGCCCGAAGAGGAATGTTGTATTCGATCTCAACTACTAATTGGTGTCGCTAAGAATCTCGAGTCAACTCCAGAATCCGACGATGCCAATGAGTACGACATCACATGTGTCAAACAACACGGTGGTGGTCTTCTGGAAATGGAATCGATCGATGATATGACGAAGTTGGCGACGAGAACGGCGAAAGGATTATATGAAGCAATCGGGAATCGGTTGAATACGGAGGAGAGAAGGAAGCCGGGACACTCTTTTTTGCTATAATTTATTCAATTTTTTTTCGTTTTTTTGAATTTTTGTTTTTCCCGCTATTTTGTTGTTGGTCTCATTATGAATTTCTAATTGATATATTTACGGCTTTCACAGCCTTAAAATCCACAATTTTTTCAGATGAAGCTCTGAAGCTGGCTCCAACGACAAGAAAGGTTTTTCTACAAACTTTTATGGATTAATACTATTTCAGAAACGAGAAATAAATAAGGGGAAGGGTAATCTGGACAGACAGATTGAAAATGGAGGGAAACTAAAACTAGACGATGGTTCACACAATATTATAGAATTCGCTGCGTAGCGACGCAGCGAAAATGCACACACACACAAAAATATATATAAGCCCTTGGGGTGAGAGAAGATAATTTTAGGGAAAAGCTACTCAGAAAATGAAAAAAAATGGCGCGAAAAAAAGAAAAGAAAAATGAATAGATCAGAAGAAATAGCTCGAGAAGTTATGGGAAGAAGCGAAAGTTTAGAAAAATGCGATTAATTTTTTAGAGGTGAGAGAAAAGCACGACGCGTAAGGCGCGTAACGAAAAAATTTGAATTTTCGCGGTTTAAACGTAAAATTTGAATTTGGCGCCTTAGTGCGACGGAGCGCGATTTCGCGACCTTACGCCTCGCAATGCTGTGAAAATGAAAAAAAAAGCGAGAAAGAAAAATGGTTAAACGCCGCCTAATTGGCAGACGGCATATTCTCCTGACGTCATCCATGAGTTGTCCTCGTCGAATTTCTGAAAAAGAGAAAAAATTTCAGAATCCGAGCCTTCATGGCCTAGAAAACTCTTAGGCCACTCACACGATGAGGCCAATGCAGCCGCGCTCTATTGACAAGGATGGTACATTTTTTGCGTCAAATGCGTCAAAAAAATGCACCATCGTTGTCAATAGAGCGCGGCTGCTTTGGTATTCCTGGCCTCATCGTGTTGAAGTTGATGGCCTAGAAAACTCTCACTTACCGCCAACAACTTATCAATTGAGGCCGCACTGAGCCCGGCGACAGTCTCCGCCTTAAGCGTTCGTAACGCGAAGAATGGACACGGTGCGAATCCACGACACGCGGTTTTGAACGATGTATCGAGATCCCAATCGCGGTCACCGACCAGTTTACGGTAATTGAGATCTCCTTTGAAGATTAAGAGTGAGGACTGGAAGAAGATGAACAAGTGGTCAAGTGGTCTAGAAATTTCAGGATACCTACCGTAGTGAGCTCTTCGAAAAGCTCGGGCGCCTCTTTCTCCATAATATAGTAGGGGTGTGGTGAGATCCAGAAGAGATCACACTTGAAAATTATCTCCATATTTTCAATTCGTTTCTTCAACTGCTCTCCGAATTTCGTGCTCTCCGGACCAGCCTCTTTCAATTGGTCGACAACCCAATTGAAGTCATTCTCAGTGGTATCACTGACAAACCATGGGATCGCCTTTCCATGGACAATCACTTTGTCAGCGAATCCACGAGCGAGAAGGAACTCAGCGAGCACCAAGTCACCGGCTAACTCAACACCGGCGTTGTCCAACACGATGTCAACGCGACGGTTTTTGAGTTTTTTCTCGTTGATTTGAAGGGGTCCAAGGACCTTACAGATCAACTCATTGACGTCGTCGATGAGGACAAAGTCGGCGAGTTTCGAGGATGCAGCGATTGAAGACATTTTCTGAAAAAATAGAGTTCTTAGAACGATCACAGTTAGAATTCAATGATATCTCTTAGAAACTCTGTAATTTTCCCGGGCTATAACTCGCTTCAAACTGAGTTTTATAAGCTGAAAAATATACCAAAATGTAGATCTCGGAGAGTTATGTGGACTACTACGCGCCGAAAAAAGTGGCAAGTAGTTTTTTTGGTAAATATAAGCATGATTATACTTTTCTGGAAGCTGGAAATGTGAGGATTCTGGAAATCTACGTTTCATTGGTCTCGGAGCAAAAATTGGGAGCCGGATGCCTACCTACTATGAGCCCCGGGTCGGGCTCATAGTAGTTTTTATGGAAATTTCGGGGGTTTTGGCACTTTTTTCAAGCCCGGTTTACAAGTATGAATATAAAGCTTGGCACGTTTCGCTAGGAGACGTATAACGTTGACATTTTTGAAATCAGGCTCATATTTGAAACTTTGGGTGACTCGAGGCTCACCAATGAAACCTCCAAACTTCAGAACCCACCGTATTTCCCTAATTTTTTCTCCGAGACCAATGAAACCTAGATTTTCAGAATCAGCGGATTCTCAGCTTTGAGAAAGTATAATGTTCTGAAATTTTCGAAATATGAGTCTTGCCATCGACTCCCTGACTCATAAACCCTACCATATCTCCCTAATTTTTCCTCCAAGACCCATGAAATGTAGATTTTCAGAATCCTCACATTTCCAGCTTCCAGAAAAGTGTATATTAAAAAAATTGCCACTTTTTCCCATCCCGTATTATGTCAAGGATACATATAGAACTCGTCGATATCTTCATTTTCATATATTTTTCAGTTTATAAAACTCAGTTTGAAGCGAGTTATGAGCCTTTACAAGTCTGCTAATTACCCCTCCCTCTCTCTATCTCTGCTAATGCACTAGACTCTGCGTCTCTCATTGTACTCACACACTCATAATGAGTATGACCTGTTCCCATGGTTTCCGGGATGAATCCGCGCAAAACATTTCGATTTTTTCCATTCCACACACACGCCGTTTTTCGGGATGCCAGGGATTTTAGAATGAGATTTTTTGGCAAGAAAACTGTTTTTCCTACTGTACTCACCATGGTATGATCATCACCACCAGTCAACGACATATCCGCACGGTTTCCCCACAAACTCGATTTGAGTATCGTGTTAATTCCGAAGAGCTCGTGAACTGGAGCATCTTTCGCGGAGATTTTCATGAGGAACGCGGCGGACTCCTCGATTTGTGGGAGACTGTAATTAAGTTTTTTTTTTAAATTGTGAAAACTATTTAGACTCACTGATCCATGAAGTTCTTTTTCTTCGACTCCTCGAAATAATCCATTTGTCCCAAATGGTTAGTGATATTGAATGCGCTGTAAATGTAGCGGTACAGGAAACACTCGACGAAGAGCCATGGTCCCTTGAAGTAGGTCAGCTCCTCGGTGTCGTTGGGCTGAAAATTTTTTTAATTTTTGTTTTTTTGTGAGATCAGGTTATGGTCGTTTTGAAAAATACTGATTGGGTTACTGTAGATCTACCGTAGAATAATTCTGCACTAACTAGGAAAAGTCATGGAGTCAGTTAGGAGTTATGGGACGTGACCTATATCATTGGAAAGCTGAGAAGACGCTGATTTCAAATACATATTCAGTTTTTGCGCTCGATGCCTGATATTCGAAAAAAAAAGATAAAAATTCAGAAAAATGACAAATCATTATTTTTCTGGCCCGCTAGTTCTCTATATTTTCCGATCTTTGATCTCGTTTTTCTTGAATACCAGGCTTCGAGGGCAAAAACTGAATATATATTTGAAATCAACGTTTTCTCAGCTTTCCAATGATATATATATATATATAACGTCCCATGACCTTCCCTAGTAAATTAATTCTTACCATGATCCCTGTCCGCATATCATTCAACATCTCTCGCCATTTCCTCCCGTCCAGACGGTCTTCACAGAGATTGCACAACGCTTTGTCGGTCATGATCTCGTAGCGAAGTTTAGCAAACTTTTCGAGTATGTCAGCAATGTCTCTTTCGACACCCTGGAAAAGAACAATTATGAAGTTTTTTTTTTTAATTGGAGGATTTTTTTTTTCAAAACTGGAAATTTTCTGAACATTTTTACTTGAATTCAAGCTATATATATGCTTGAAAAATTCCCAGTATCTTCTTCCTATTGATAAAATATCAGATCCAACCAAAACTTAAATCTACTAAGCCCTAGTCCTCATTCAAGATCACCGCCTAATTTCAGGTTTTTTTCAAATTCAAACGTTCTCAAAATCTCTTTTGGAGAGGAAATTTTTATCTGAATAATAGCAAATATATCATTTTTTTAAAGCTTTATCAGAAAACCTACATTTCCATACTGCTCGATGAGTTCTGCTCGTCTCCGAGCCAATTGATCCACAAGGCTAGTGACGATCTTTGGCCAACGATCACGAACAGTGAAGTAGGCAAATGTGCTGGAAAATTAATGGAAAATCAATCAAAGTTGCTATAAAACTGCTACAATCTAGAAAATCCCGTTAAAAAATTTAATTACTAACCCCTCCTTCTTTCCAATCAACTTCGGTGCCAAATGATCGTACTCATCGGTGATGTTCATAGCGTTCAATGGCGGCAAATTACTGAAAATGTCTTTTTAAAGCTTTTAAAACTACTTTTCATTCTATTTTCTTCATTTTTTCTCAAGTAAAACGACGAAAATCGATGGGGAACAGAGATAACGAGAACCCTCCGAAGAAATCGAATTCTTTTTCAGGCTACGGTCAAGGACGCCGGCGTTCGGCACTCGGTGTATTGTACGCAAACACACCAACGTGACCGATTGCGGACTAGGCAGCAGAATTGACGAGCAGGAGAATAGAATTTTCTAGAGCCCATGTAGGCGTGGATTATTCGAGAAGTTGGAGCTTTATGATGATTTTTGAGCTTCCGGGTGCGAATTTTTCCGTTTTTCATCTGTTTTTGCTAAATTTTGGTCTGAAAACGGTAAAAATAGGCAAAAATGACCATAATTGGTATAATTCCAGCACGAAAAATAAACATTTTCGTGAGTTGTGGAGTTTTCAGTTATGCCGCTATTTCTCCGTACAAATTCGCGATTTTTGATAATAAATGCGCTCAGCGAGACTGGAAGGAAGCATAATATTATCAATTTTCATGCGAAACTAGCTTTCCGACTAGAAAAAGTAGCGAAATCGGGTTTTCCCCATTTTTCATATGTTTTCGATAAATTAGAGGCTGAAAACGTTAAATATAGGCAAAAATGACTATAATTTATATAATTTCAGCGCGAAAACTGAAAATTTTTGTGAGTTGAGGAGTTTTCAGTTGTAATCATTAACTTTTCGCTATTTTACCGTTAAAAATCTCGATTTTCGATAATAAATGTGCTCGGCGCGATTGAAAGAAAGCGTAATTTTATCAATCAAATCTGTTCAAAAACGAAAAAAAATTCGCGGAAGCCGCCATTCCCAGGAGTCGCGCGAGAAGCCAACAGGTGAAAAATGAAATCGAAACTACGAAAAACACACGAAAAAAGCCAAAATCAATGAATTTTCTTGCGAAAAAATGATCTGTGCTTGCTAATCCTCTTTAAATAACACCAGCTTTACCACAATTAGAGCGTATTCAGCAGATTTCTATAGAAAACAAGGTGAAAAGCGCTGAAATTGGCTAGAAAACGTCTTGAAAACGCATTTTTCTACGTGTATTCGCTCTATTTCTCTGCCAACCGTTAACCCCGTGACCCTGAACTTATCGTAATATAAAAAATCGCAACGTTTCAGTACCAAAAACCCAACTCTCTCCAAATCCACGCGATGGCTGAGAAAATCGACATCACCCCTAAACAAGACGGCGGAGTGCTGAAACTCGTCAAGAAGGAGGGACAAGGAATCGTCAAGCCGACGACCGGAACCACCGTCAAAGTGCATTACGTTGGAACCCTTGAGAACGGAACGAAGTTCGACTCATCCCGCGATAGAGGAGATCAGTTCACTTTCAACCTCGGTCGTGGAAATGTCATCAAGGGATGGGATCTCGGAGTGGCCACTATGACCAAGGGAGAGGTCGCCGAGTTCACGATTCGATCGGATTACGGTTACGGAGACGCTGGATCACCACCGAAGATTCCAGGCGGTGCCACTTTGGTTTTCGAGGTGGAGTTGTTCGAGTGGAGTGCTGAGGACATCTCGCCGGATCGAGATGGAACTATTCAGAGGACTGTTATTGTTGAGGGATCCAAGAACTCGTATCCGAATGATACCAGCAGAGTTGTAGGTAAGAAAATGATGATGAAAATGTATTTTCATCTTTGCAAACCGGGCCGGCGCTGTAACTAGGTTCAAACAATGCAATGAACTGAAAAATATAGCAAAATGTAGATCTCGGCGAGCTCTATCTCTCTGATATAGAACGGGCCGGGAAAAAGAGCCCAAAAAACCTGTCCGTACTATATCAGAAAGATAGAGCTCGCCATACTTGTCACGGGCCGGGCCGGGCCGGGCCCGCTAAAAAAATCTTCCGGCCCGGCCCGTTCGGCCCGTCAAAATATTGAAAAAAAAAATTTTCGTCGTTTTCCCATTGTTTTTTCGTTTACTACTTTATGGCAAACATATTATTGATTAGAAATTATAAAAAGACAACAAGTGCAAACGGAAATTGTCAGAATAAGTTATTTTGTCACTATAAACTTTGAGCCTCTCAAAGTCTCTGTGATGATCAGCCGATGATCAGAATCAGGATCAAGAACTTGCTGGAGGCTTCTGAAAGTAGTCTAATCGAATCCCCCGACCTTGATTTAGTATAGACCGAAGAAAAAATTTAATTTCCAAGACTTTCAATTCTATTTTTCAAAAATAATTTTTTGGTTCCGGGCCCTGCGGGCCGGCCCGCGGGCCGGCCCGTGATTTGACAAGTATGGAGCTCGCTGAGATTTACATTTTGCTATATTTTTCAGTTCATTGCATTGAGTTTGAACCGAGTTACGCGCCGGCGCGTTTGCAAGTTTGAAAATATCTTTAAAACCAGGAAATAGCGAAATATGTGACTAAAAAAAGTGAAAGTCGAAGTTTCTGGGCGAAAACTTCAGAATGATCGACTTGCCCGTTCAAACACTCAACATTTACGGTGTCTTTAGAAAGACTGTAATCGACCCGGAAAACGCTATAATTGACTATTTTTATTGCTAGAGAACCGGTTCTCTCCCGTCCTAATTCATCGTAATGGGCTGGAAAATCGAATTTTCTCGGTTTCAAGAACTTAGGCAATGAGACGCAGTTCAAAAATCAGAGAACTAGACGAAATTTATACGAAATAATCGATTTTCTCATTCTAGCTCACTGCGTCGGAACCTATCAAGGCACCGAATTCTACAACCGCGAGGTCACCTTCCACATTGGCGAGGGATCCGAAGAGGGACTTCCAGAAGGTGTCGAGCGGGCTCTCCGTCGTTTCCAACTCGGCGAGAAGTCGAAAATCGAGATTCGCGGACACAAGTACACTTACGGAAACAATCCGCCAGCCGGATCGAATATCCCAGTCAATGCGCCACTCGAGTTCACCATTTTCCTTAAAGAATTCGAAAAGGTGCCGGCCACATGGGAGATGAGTGCCGAGGAGAAGTTGGAGGCCGCCAAGAATGCCAAGGACCGTGGTACGATGTACTTGCAGAAGGGAAATCTTAAACTGGCCTACAACAAGTACAAGCGTGCCGAGGAGGTGTTGGAATACGAGAAATCGACGGATCCGGAGAAGATGGCCGAGCGCGAGACGATTCTCAATGGAGCGTATCTCAACTTGAGTTTGGTGTGCTCGAAACAAAATGAGAATCTGGAATGCATCAAGTGGTGTGATAAGGTGTTGGAGACTAAGCCTGACAACGTGAAGGCGTTGTACCGAAAGGCTACCGCTCTTTTGACGATGAGCGAGGTCCGTGATGCGATGAAGTTGTTCGAGAAGATTGTTCAAGTCGAGCCGGATAATAAGGTAAGACATCGTCTCACCGTGAGAAAAGAGCAGAATAATGTGGCCACCGTGCTCTTTGGGCGGAGCTTTTCTGTCATCAAGAATTTGTGAAAATTGAAAAATTTGTTGCGGATTTGTCACATTCTTCGATTAAATTCTGTCAAATTCTAGCGGATTTACGTACTTCCTTTGTAGTTTATAGAGATCACACGACTTTTGATTTACTGGATACGTCATTCGTAGCTCGCGAGCCCCGCACTAATCCCTCTTCATAGTCCATCCGATTGATACCTGGACTTAATCCATCTCTTTCATTGAAAGACCTACAAACGGATCAGGCATGTCCGGGTATGAGGTTACGGCCGCACCTCAAGTTGAGACTTCTCAACTAGAGGCACGCGCCGCAGCACGCGACGCACGCGGTGGGGCGCACTTGCGCTGGCAGCCGGCCGCGTCTTTTGAACGGGATAAAGCGAAATAAGACTATTCTACGGGGTTTCTCGTGAATATTGTTCATTCTTTCGCATATTTTCTCAAAAAAACGAACGAAAAAAATATTTATTGATTTTTTTTCACATCGTATCACGTTTGAGTTGAGAAAATATGCGAGAAAAGTGAATAAAACCACTATTACACAATGAGATTGAAATCTGCCATAAAATAGTGAAGAAGTATTTGCCCCGTATTTGGTAAAGTGAGTCAAAGAGCCAAGCGTAGTCAAAGAGTCAAGCGAAGGCGTAGTCAAAGCGTAGTCAAAGAGTCAAGCGAAGGCGTAGTCAAAGCGTAGTCAAAGAGTCAAGCGAAAATGATGAAAATAGATGTTTTTCCTCTACTTCGAAAGTGTATTATATATGTTTTTGTCCAAAATTGTCTTATCTATCATTATAATTGTGTTTAGTGCTCGAGTTTGTTCAAATTCTTTCGTATTTTCAATCTCATTGTGTAATAGTGGTTTTATTCACTTTTCTCGCATATTTTCTCAACTCAAACGTGATACGATGTGAAAAAAATCAATAAATCTTTTTTTCGTTCGTTTTTTTGAGAAAATATGCGAAAGAATGAACAATATTCACGAGAAACCCCGTAGAATAGTCTTATTTCGCTTTATCCCGTTCAAAAGACGCGGCCGGCTGCCAGCGCAAGTGCGCCCCACCGCGTGCGTCGCGTGCTGCGGCGCGTGCCTCTAGTTGAGAAGTCTCAACTTGAGAACCGCGGGGAACCGCACCTCGCGGACATGCCTGAAACGGATTTGTGTTTCCAGGCGGCCGCTCAACAAATCCTCGTGTGCAAGACGACAATTCGTGATCAGAATGCGAAGGATAAGAAGCGTTTCAAGAATCTCTTCGCGAAAATCTCGGACGATAGGGACGATGTGGAGGATAAGCCGACGAACACGGTGGAGGATGGCGATGAGATTGTTGCGTCGACTTCTGGAAGCTCCAACTCAATGGCTTAATCACTATCCGCTCCTCTGGCCTAGTAAATGTTAAAATATGATTTTCATTTTATTTTTTCATTATACGAAACCATTTTTATTCCAATTTCGAGCAATTCCGTTTCCCGTCTCCTCTACTTCTCTGTGTGTTTTTAACTAGAATGTGATCTCGCCCTTTCATTTTTAGCCCCCCATATCATGTAGTAAATTGACTATTATTATTATTAAATTATTTATTTATGTCTGAACTTCCAAATTCCAGAATTTTCAGATTAAATTTCAATCTCGGCGCCCAAATTGCCGTCGGGAACACATTGATACTCGAATGCCCAATGATTAGTTGACATGTACTGCTCTCCGGTGTCATATGAGATGAACATGGAGTTTTGTGTCGACTTTATAGCGTCGGCGGATTGAGGAGAGAATTGTCGGAAGCTGAAAATATATACGTTTTCTGAAATTGAACAAAATCTCTCACATTCTCAGCTTTTTCCACTTTTCATCAGCACCATTGTGCACTTTGACTCGATCGTTCTTATCCAATTGCATAGCTTTTGCTGTAAGTGCCACGTGGAATTCCATTGGGCACTGAATCAAATAATACTGAATAAGGAAGGAGTCTGGAGATGTCGGATAGTTGTTCGAGGTTACGGTACCATATGAATTCGAGGAGAAGACTTTCAGAGGGAGTGGACGGCTGGAATTATTTGAAGAGTCTGTCTGTGTGTCCGGATGTCTTCAACTTACAGTATTCTGTATCTCATCTGAAAACCTTTGCCAACACCATCCTCATCTGATTTAAAGTTTAGCATCACGTGATTCCGATTACTGATTACTGAGTGGTTACGGTGGGTGCCGGAGAGTCTGAACATTTTGAAATTTTAGAACATAGGCATGATTATACTTTTCTGAAAGCTGAGAATACGATGATTCTGAATATCTGAGTTTCAAGGGTCTTGGAGCGAAAATGGCGAAGATACAGTAGGCTTTACAGTTCAGAGGTTTAAGTGGGGAGCCTCGAGTTACCCATAATTTCAAATCCGGGCATGATTATACTTTTCTGAAAGCTGGGAATCCGCTGATTATGAATATCTGGGTTTCATGGGTCTTGGAGCGAAAACGGCCTAAATACGTTAGGTTTTGCAGTTCGGAGGTTCTACATTTTTGTTAGTGGTGAGTCTCGAGTTACCCAAAATTTCAGAAGATAGGCATGATTATACTTTTATGAAAGCTGAGAATTCGGTGATTTTGAATATCTAGCTATCACTGGTCTCGGAGCGAAAATGGCGAAGATACAGTAGGTTTTATAAGTCAGGGAGTCGATGGCAAGACTCAAATCTCAGAAATTTCAGAACATATGCATGATTATATTTTTCTGAAAGCTGGAAATCCGCTGATTCTGGAAATCCAAGTTTCAAGAGTCTCAAAGCAAAAATTTGGGAGATACGGTAGGTTTTCTCCCGAATTAAACGTAGAAAACTTTTATTCAAACTTGCAAACGAACCGGACCGACACGGGAAAGGAAAATGTGCTAAAACCGCGAAAATAATCAAAAAACCATTCTAGACCGCTCCGCGGCACCTTAACAATTAGTCATCCGGCCCATAGCAGGCCAGAGATATAGAACTCGCTGAGATCTACAATTTAGTATATTTTCCAGATCATAATATTGAGTTTCAATGGAGTTAAAATGTTTGCAAATACGCTTATTCGGAAAAACCACAAAAATCTCAAAAAAAAACTCACCTAAACAGCGTTCTGCCCGATATTCCATAATCATCTGACACCGTGATGACGTCACAATTCTGCTCGGTCTCCACATTCTCAAAGTACATCAGTATCCGGGTTCCCGGTTCTGACTTGATGATGTGAGTGTCGTATTCCAGGTTTTCATAAGGTTCGGGATAGTTGGGACTAGTGATGACACCCTCATCGTCACGATGCCACGTGGTGACGATTCTGGAATTTTAAGACGTATATAGAGACACATATATGAAGTTACCCTTCCGCTGGTTTTTGGCACATGAAGAATTGGGAGTAGTGGCAACTGATGGCTTGCCAACCGTCTAGATTATCGTCGAGAACCCACGCGATACATTCTCCGGAGACACCTGGCTCGTCTGAAATGAATATATATCTGGATAAACAGACAATGCATAGGACAGACGCTGGGAATCTTCTAAGATATGCTAAGATATAGTGCTGGTTTTAAGATTCCTGCTCACTAGGAAAGATCCGTGGAGTTATGGGAAGTGACCAGGCTTGGTCGAGAAAAACTTTTCGGGAAAATCGAGAACGAAAAAATTTCTCGAAATTATTTTTCGGGAAATCGAGTACTCGAAATTTTTCTCGAGTTTTTTTTCGAGAAATCGAGTACTCGAAATTTTTCTCGAAACTTTTTTTCGGGAAAACCGAGAAATCGAGTATCCCGATTTCCCGACCTCGACCAAGCCTGGAAGTGACTTATATCATTGGAAAACTGCATACTTGTCAAATCACGGGCCGGGCCGGGCCGGGCCCTCTGAAAATTTCAGGGCCCGGGCCGGCCCGCAGGGCCCGCAGCAAGCTTTTTTTTCAATATTTTGACGGGCCGGCCCGGGCCGGGCCGGAAGATTTTTTTAGCGGGCCCGGCCCGGCCCGGCCCGTGACAAGTATGGAAAACTGAGATATCGCTGATTCTAAATATGTAATCAATTTTTACCCTCAAAACCTGGTATTCAAGAAAAACATGGTCAAAGTCGCTGACAAGTCATTATTTTACCAACGTGTGAAAAACATCGTCAGCGTGGTGTGGGTTACCGGTGGTCCGAACTTTGACCTCGTTTTTCTCAAATACCAGGTTTCAACGGCAAAAACTGGATATATATTTGGAATCAGCGTTTTCTCAGCTTTCCAATGATACAGGTGTCATATCTCTACGGTCACTCGGTGACCTTCCCTCAAACATACCGTAAAACCTGTAATGGAGGCGCACCTAGCTGTGCCTGTTTGCAGCGGCATATCTCGGTTCCCAAAGAAAATATAAAATCCAACTGACAAAATATAGCTTAATATTCATAAAATCTTTCTTTTGTTGAAAAAATCTTCATATCTTTAAAGACAGCCGAGATAGGATGATCCAAACTCTTGCTAGCGGGTGCGCCTCTATTACAGGCTTTACGGTAGAATACAGACATGATTGTGTCTTTCTAAAAACCTAGAACATCCTAATGACGAACTCACCGGGCAAAAAGTATGTGTAGTTCCTCTTCTTCCCATCAACCCACTCAAACTCCGCCTTCCTCTCATCCCACCTCATTCCAATCCAATTAAAGAAACTTGGATTTTCTCTGGCGAAAAACTCGCGGACTATTGACCCCTCGTCTTCTGAATTTATGACTACAAGACTGCTATTCATCTGGTTACAGTAGTCTTGAGCCTCGGAGAACTCTGCTGGCTGAGGGGCAGATAGGAAGCAGGAGTCGAGGTGGGCGATGTGGAGCCAAGATGGGGAGCATGGCGTCTTGGCGGATGTGGATGGGATAAGGATGATTAGGAATAATAATATTGAGGTCAAAGAAGAGCTCATGTTGAAGCGAGAAATCAAATCAAAAGTTGTGTTTCGAAACTTGACAAGTTTGAAAATAGAATGTGAAACAAGCCACCTGAGCACATCTCATGTCATCATCATCCACCCATTCACATAAGCCACGCCCCTTCCCAACCGTTAAAGACAGCTGCCCCACTCATTTTCCACACCTGACTTGACTGACAATTGATGAGTTTGACAGGAGGTTCTAGTGTTGTGTTGTTCCGTTGTACACGAATTTTGATGGGAGGAGGAGTAGAAGGGGGAGAGGAAGGAAGGAGATGAATGTTGCAACAACAAGAACATTCAACACATAATGGATGTTGGAGTAGACCCAACTACTGTTGGGTGCCTGTTTATGTGTATGGAGGGTACGGATGTCCAAGGGAGATCTGAGGATGAGCAAACCCAAAGAATTCCTTGAAAATGGACCACGGGAAGGTTTCTTGAAGAGATATTCAGTCTTCTTATTTGTATAGAGATCAAAGTTGAGCTGAATATCGGTCTTGAATAAGCTAAAAAAAAATGGCTATATTTGTGTTAAATTTCCTTTTTTGGGCAAAAACTGAAAGCGTTGCTGCAAAAAAAAAATCAAAGAATATCAGTAAATTCGAGTAGGCGGACAAATTTTACATGCTGATACCCTCTAGGCAAACGACGGAAAAATCTTAAAATGACAGAAAACAGAGTTCCGCTCAACCTTGATAGATACTCCCCGCATACTATTCTTTGCCAAAAGATCTGCCAGACCCAGTGACTTTGGTTTCCCATAAACGTACCTGTCGTCATATTGACAATGGATCCTGTCACAAGTCACTAATTGCTTAGATCAAAAAGAGCCATCTCATCATTAGACAGATAATCTTTCTTGCACAAATTCATCTGTCGTCTTTTCTTTGTCATGAGATGAGTAGATTCCCAGAAGGTAAAGTTATTCTCCTGGAAATCTAGATTAGTGAACAGACTAACTATTGTTTGTCAAAAAGGGAGAATCCGAATAGCCTTCATTAACACCACCGAGTTCTCCGGGAAGAATTGGGGCGGTTCTAAATCGGGCGGTTTCGATTGGGGGCGGTTCTATTTTGGCCGGTTTTCAGTCGGGACAGCACCGCTATTCATTTTCCATTTATTCACTCGGTTTTGGTGTTTCTTCAAATAAAATTATTTTCAGCATGGTCGATTTCTCTTCTGGCTCTGATGACTCATCGTTCGAGTTTGTCTCTGACTCGATGGCATCGGATGTCTCTTTTATAGAAGAGAGAACTGAAGAAACTCCAAGGACAACTAATCCACCATCTCCAGTCCTCGAAGCTTCTACTAAAATAATAAAGAGAGATGAGACAGACGACTCGAAAGTTATAGGCTACATGATTTTAGGAATTATTGTCTTCTCGGCTGTCTTGCCATATTTTTTTCCTTCTGATATTGATGTAAGACATGCTAACTTGCTGTCAAAAAATTGATAATTTTTTTCAGAACGACATCGCAAAACTCACTGATGAAATCGTGGGTCTCAAAAGAGATTTTCAGCTGGTTCTCCACAAAACAATGAAAGAACGAAAGGAACACTACAAAAAGATCAAGTGTCTGGAAGATATCCCAGAGGATCTTTTGGCCAAATGGGTGCCAGATGCATCAAATTTTCAAGGAGTAGCGGAATTCATTTCCGACCAGCAAAAAGGAGAGAGTGTCAAGGAATTCATGTATGAGGCTCATGTCAAACTCAACATCGTCAGGAAAAATCTGTTGGAATTGGTTTTGATCAGGAACCAGACACAAGAAGGTGCCATCTTGTTGAGAGGCGCATGTGTCTATGAGAACGGTAAAAGTACCAAAGTATTTGTGCAAGAAGGGAAGTTATATGTCAGCTGGAAATATGTGCATGGAAATGAGAAGAAACGCGTCACTATGGTGTACACTGTGCCAGAAGAACACTTTCATACGATCGAATTTGGATAATCTTTATGCTTTTCAAATGTAAATTTTGAAATTTTCAATTTTTTCTGTGAAAATAAATATTAAGTAATAAACATTTTTACGAAAGTCGCAATTTCCAAAATCAGCAAATAGTATACGCAAGATTTTCTTCTTTGCAACGTACGAGCACAGGTAAACCGCTGGGGGAACACAAATGGAACTACGCGGTGACGTATATGCGGTCTATTTGGAATTCCATGTGAAAAAGCTTGACTAGGTGAAAAGTTTGAAAGCTCATAACTTGGCCCGCAGAGCAGGTTTTGACTTCAAAAATGGACTCCCCGTAGTCGAATGCTCTTTAAACCAAATTTATTGATCCTTTGAAAGCCGCGTCTCCAAAGTCTTCCCTTGTAAGTATTTTGTTCTCTGATTCAACACCTTCTTCCTAACCTCCATTTTCTGTGAATTGAATTGAATCCACGAATGTTGCCATTTCATGATCTTTTGACTCGCTACAAACTCGGTTCCAACGAATTCTCTTTCACATTTCTTCCGTTTCGTTTTTTTCTGATTCTTCTGATCCCACCCAAGGCAAGATGATACCCAATTCTCCATTTACAACCCCTTTTCCTTCCAAAATGGACCCCGCTTCCCTTTTCGAAAGCCTTAATATTCCGCAACGTCCACCACGTGTTATCAATGAGCTCGGCACCGAAACGTTCCCGATTGTCAGACAATACACGCGTGCCTTGTCGTATGTCGCTAACGATAGAACTGCACCGACACCAATCTTCACTGTCGTCTTAAGACATCCTCATGGCCGAGAGGTACCAAGACTCGGATTCTGGAGACGCGTTTGGAGGGTGAGTGATAGTTTTATAGTTTTTTGAAGATGTACTGATCAAAGTTGAATTCTAGAGTGTCTACCAACTGTTTCAATTCGTCTGCCGCGGCGAGGTTCCATAATTCTTCCATTGGAGTAAGTTCATTTTCTGAATGACAGTTTGATAAGAATCTTTTTAGAAAAAAATCTGATACCTCTACTTCTGCCTCTCATCAATTATCCATCTACCAAGCTAGTTTTTTCGGCTTCAGCTTCGATAAATTTGTTTTTTTTTCTTCATTCCATTATAGTTATCTTCAATAAATCAGTGTTCAAAAAAGTCATAATTTGGATTCCGTTTTACTTCAATCCGTTATCTCAAATCAGAACGAGCTATTTCGGAATTTTCAACGCATTTGTTGACTGGAATTTGCAAATTGCTTTCCTTACGTAACAAAGCTATAATTTTGGAGATTTGCGCTGACGTTTGAAGGTGAGAAGGGGGCAGGGGGAGAGCAGACTACATATCAAATAAATATGTATCAGATTTTCTGAAAGCGGGTAAACACGACGTTTTGCAACTAGAATTTGAAGAAAAGTTGATGTTTTGAAATTCACTGAATGTTCTATTACCCTAAACGTATAAGCTTAAAATGACACAAATCGATGACCCTATGCAGTTTTTAGGTTTCCTACTAATAAGTCATCCACATTATTGTGAAGGTATTAGATAAGAAAAGTATATATGTAGCAGGCTTGTTCGGAGTCGGTGAATCGGATATCCGACTTCTCCGATTCTCCAACTTTTTTTTTTCGGAGAAATTATCCGTCAGAGAGTTCCAGAGAATTTCGGAAATATTCGATAGTCCAATTTCTGTTTTTGTTGTATTTTTACAGGTAAAAGCTTTTAATGATGAATAAACATGTTTTGAAAAGGTGCATTCTGAGAAACGCAACAAAAACCCGTTTTGGAAACATTTTCGGAGAAAGTTTGCATTCTCCCAGAAAAACAGATGGAGAAAATTTCGGATATCCGATTATCCAAAAATTTTTCTCCGAACAATCCTGGTATGTAGGCCAAGTGAAAATATAGAAAAAAGCCTAAGAAGTGTTTTTGCGTTATTATCCTCATACCTTAGATTTAGTCGTCATTGTTCCTACCTTTGTCAGTGCCGTCATCGAGCGTGTCAATCGCTCACGCTATCTCGGGCGCTTTCGGGTAGGACTCAAAGATCTTTCTAATCATCGGACTCCACACAGTACTCAATAGGGGTCGAACCAGTGCCCCAGTGTGTGTGCCAGCCGAGAGCTTTAACCATTCAACCACTCGGCCGCAGCAGGGATAATGAGTGAGTGGGTATATGGCAGTGCGCGGGAGTGCTAAAAGGGGAGCCGCGCCCCGATCCGTGGATCAGGTTGAGTGGTCCGTTGGGTAAGAAACTAGGGATTGCTGGTTCGAGTCCCATAGGGGTCTACTGGTTTTGCATGTTTTTTCCAAACTTGGTGCGGGCCAGGCCGGGGTTTGAAATTCAAAAAACGAAATTTTTAACAAAGTTTTTTGATGTTTTTCCGAAAATTTCGAATTTTCAACTATAATTCAGAACTCAGTCAAAAGCTAGTTATGCATCAAGAAATTGGATTTTTATCTAAACTTTCTTTGAAAAATTAAAAAAAATTGGCTGGTACCTTTTCTTGAATCCGGGACGAACAAAATCTCAGACCGGCCCTAAATTTGACAAATTTACGTTTTTCAGATATTATAATCTCGTATCTTAGAGTACTAGTTCAACGAAAATAATCACACCTTTCGTTTCAAATAAACAATTTATAAGTCGGTATAATAATTGTGAATAATGAGAGAACACCTTATGTCATATAACATCTAGTGGAAAGAGTCAATAAGTCATATATCTCAAATTCAAAATTATTGAGTGATCTTCCCACGGAGCAGCGCGCAGATCACAGTACGCGACGCGGAGCTCAGACCGCAACGCGTCACTCTAACTATGCAAATCTATGCCAATTCACTCATTCACCCTTTCATCGGTCTTCCCGATCACCCGTTCTCTTCCTGCCTTCCCCATCTCAACCAAAACAAATGTCCCACCAACAAAGCCCTTCGTCTTTCATGGACCTGTTGGTTCTCTTTATTGCAATTGTTTTAGCTGTGGCCATAGGTTTATTGGTATGTTTTCACTTATTTCTTTGCTTATACAAACTGTAGTATCAATTTCAGGCTCATAAAACCAAACCGATTGAAACGACCACAGCGCCAGCCACCGCCTCTCAAATGGTATTTGAAGATGAGATCGCTGCCAAGATCTCCAGATGGAATTGTATGCAAGATGTGCCGAAGCACTTGTGGGACAAATGGACTCCAGATCCAACTCGCTTCCAAGGCGTCAACGAGTTCCTGTTCAAGACCGGAACCAACGGAACGGAACTCGAGGAGATCCTCTACTTCCATCGTCTGAAGATGGACAGAAGAGGAGTCTCGTGGATTCCATACAACTCGCATGCCTTCAACCAATTTATGGTGGGTGCTGGCGGAAAGCGAGTCAAGTTCCAGGGAAGTTCGAGAATTGAGAATGGAGAATTCCACTACCACTTCCAGTTCGAGCACGCGAAAAAAGGAATGCTGGGATTGAAACTTGTTTACTTTATTCCTCATGAATATTTGATTTAATTCTTGTTTCTTTTAATTGTCGTATACATTTTTTTCGAATTTTTGGATTTTGAACTTTTTAAATAATTGATTAATAAATATGTAATTGAAACCAGAATGTTCGTGAAGACACACAAACAGACAACGTCGTTAAGGACAGAGTACGCTCTATTTGCTGAAGGACTTTATTCCCACGAGTAATAAAATCATATTTGATGGTGTTTCCCAGAACAGGTCAAAAGGTGTTAATGGGACCAGATTTTGGGAAAACACTGTTGTTTTATTGTTTTATGGACAAAATGGGTGACGTGGATTAGATGGATGGGAAGGGATAATCTCAGAGATCTCATAGGAGCCCCTAACAAACAGACCATGGAATCCAGTTTGTGAACCTAGAAAAGTCATTATTTGGGTTACTTCCAAGAGTCTACCTGAATTTCAATTCGGCAAAAATTTATTTTTTTCAGGATGCTTGTTCCTCCATCCTCTACAAAAGCGAGTCCAAAAAGTGCAAAAGAAAAAAAGGCATCCGAAGAACGTATTGTCGTTATCGCTGCAATAATTCTGTTTTTTACGCTTCTCTGGGTCTGTGTGAGTTTACTTTTTAATTTTTTCAAAAACTCTCATTTGTTTTCACTCTGCCTTCTTTCAGGCTCCAACCCCTTATGAATTCAACGCTACCCGAGTCTCTGCTGCCAAAAGACAACTCATCCAAGACGCTCAACTGGACCTCGCACTGAATGACATTCTGGAATACAACGTGGCAAGAAGACAAATGAGAAGAACGAATACTGTGGACATTCCAGAACCTCTTTGGAATGAATGGGTCCCTGACCCGTCCAGATTCGAAAACGTGGAACAAGTGCTTCAGATGACTGGAACGAACGGAACAGTGATAGAAGAGTTATTCTACTTGGCTACTCCTCAAATCATCGACATTCAACAGAACGGGCAATTGAAAATAAAGTGGAACTCTAAATTGATGATTTATTTTTTAACAGTTCCAATCGGGGAGTGCTGGATGTACGGAAGATGCCACAAACATCATTATTTTGTTAGAAACGGCAATCTGTATGTTCACAGTGTTTTCGATTGGAATCAGCAGACGCTGGAAATGACTCGAGTTTATTACGTCCCGGCGAAGAACTTGTTGGACCACTTTTTCAATGGATATCATTAATTGTAACATTTTTTGGCTTGAACTAATAAATTGAATTGGAAAAAATGTGTTCTGTGTTTTTTCAAGTTTCAGACTGCAATTTGTAAACGTTTTTTGATTCATTTGACACAAGTAGACCGATTAGCGAACCTTCCCAATAGTCTTGTTATCCGAGATCCCTTTTAACACCTGCCTCTTATTCACATTCACTAGTACATATTCGCTGCTAATGGGGTGCAACAACAGTCATTGATTTTTTCTACGTTTTTCTTTCTGTGAAAAATGATTTGTCTTAACGAAGAACAACGAGCGGATCCACGATATCTTGTTGGATTCTTATCATTAATTTTAATTATCTGTGGAATGATAATGACCAGTGCATTTGTAATTGTAAGTGACAAATACTTACAATGTCCTGTTCGAAATAAACATATATTTTTTTTAGAACAGAGTGTTTTTCCAACCTAAATATGAGTCATCGCTTCCTCCCCTTCCATTTGACTACGGGGAGTTCCAGCAGGAGAAGGAAAGAATGATTGCGGAGGCCAAACTGGAACACGCTAGGATTGCCACAGACCCCAAACTACAAGAGGCAAGAAAAACTCTACTCAAAAGCTTTGAGACACTACCGAAAAACCTCTGGGACAAATTCACACCAGATCTCACAAGATTCCAAGGATATCAAGAGTACCTCGCGAAGTTCCCTAACACCACGGGAACTTATTTTGAATTGTATCTATATGGTTCACCAAGATTGGAACGGATTGATAACAACCTGAAACAGGTGAAAATTGTTTATGAGACCAGAGGGGACTATTATACTCCAGCATGCACTCTCTTTTCCGTTATGTTAAATGGCGGAGATTTGTATTTCACTTGTAATTACGGCGGAGTTAATGCCACATTTGTGTACTATATTCCTGCGAAATTTGTATTGGATCTTGTTAAATAAATGATGTTGTTACGCAATGTAATGTTTGCTCGATAACTTGTACACGCTGGTGTAACATGTTATCTTATCTGCTGAAATAGAACATGTCCAAGACAAAAAAAGACATTTGGTGTTTGACCATGCGGACCATTGTAGTCTATCAGGGTCAAAGTTGATAAGCAATAGGACCACCCATTATAAGATAAGATCAGTTCATTTATTCAACTCACCTTGTCGTGACTAGTCGCATCGGCGGCAAGGCTTGTTTTATACCAGTTTTTTAATAGGTCTTGTAGCTGAAATTAGCTATTATTAGGGTGTTTCAAAAGTCTTTGCACTTCTTGATCACTACTTCAGCTCCCAGGGGCTGAGCGGCCGGAATCGATCAACTACCATAACGTTGGCAAGGAGTAATCAATAGTCATAGCCAATATATCTTTAGAACTTCTTTCTCATTAATAAAAATACGATGAGAAACTGATAGAAAAAGTGCATAGATTTTTGAAACGCCCTAACAGATTTCTTCCATCTGATACTCTCTCTCTCTCTCTATAATCAAACACCACTCTACATCATTTATTGTATTACTTTTCAGAAGCGGTCACACCTTCTCACACTTTCTTTCAGAACCATGACGTTACCTCAGTACAAAAAAATGGATCCTCCCAAGGCATCTACTGGAAAACTAGCGTCGTTCATGACCGGCCTTGTGTTGGTTTTCTCAATCACTTGTCTTGCAGCGGCATGTCTCTTGGTTATGACCCAGTCTTGTGTAAGTATTGAGTTTTGACGTAAGAGGGATCAAGATGTGGGGAGATGAAGTCTTCTGACATAGCCTACTCGGAAATAGTCACTGGGAAACTGACGGCATACGAATTTTCAATAATCAGCAAAGACTTGTTTTATTTTCCAGGATCAGGAAATCGTCACTGTAGAGCTCGCTCCAAGGACTCATGGTGACAACAAACTTTATGTAAGTTATTTTAATACATTTTTCAAAAAACTCGCTAATTACTCCCATCCTCGTTCCAGAAAATACACTGTCCCTCCTTTACCACTAAAAACGAAACGGAGAAAATTGAAGTGGAGATCACAGACGACACATTCGAGCATCAAAAAGAAGAGTTTCTCGTTCAAGCGATATCCGACAAGAATGTATTGGAGAGTCTCTACGTCAATGGTGCACACTCCCCGGAAGACAGCTGGTCCAACGAGAAGAAGCTCTACAGCTTCTGGTACAATCCGGACCCCGCAAGATTCCAAGGAGTCGACGAACTTCTCCAACTGACCGGCAACAATCAGACTCTTGCAAAGTTCCTCACTCTTGGTAGAGTCCGTTCCAAAACCCAGGAAAGCAAACCAACCGATCTGATGTTTTATGTGACCGACAGAGTGTTCAAGAAGGAGATTGTGATTGGAGGATGCGCCTATTCCAACACAACCTGTCACGAGACCAGTCTCCTTTTCGTGAAGAATGATTTGTATGTCTATGAGAAGTTCGTCTCCGAGTTCGCCGTTATCAACTTCGTACGCGTCTTCTACATTCCCGCTGAGGACTTGTTGAGCACAATTATTATCTAATTCTTTTCATGATGACTCGTTGTTGTTTGTTTTTTATTTGAATATTTGAGAAATTGATTGAATAAATAAATATATGTTGATGATTTCCACAAAAAACAGGGAACAGATAATATCCATGGCCTCATTGCCCATCGGGGCATCTGCCTGGACAAAGACACATAAATTGACATCATTTTCACATAAACGTGTGTCACTTTCAATTCTATCCACCTTTCTCAGGCAGCATGTCTCTATTCGAAGGATCGCTGGCGGAAAAAATGCATGTGCGCACCATTAGACTTTGTCCCCTTCTCCTTGTCTTTCTCAAAGTCAGTTATTGGATTTTCCCCGGCTGTTCGACTGCGCAACCAGTTTCGCTTTTCTTTTTTTGTTTTTTTTCTTTACTCTTAGCGGTTCCCCCAGTAACTAGTATGAACATAAAGGATCATAAATTTCATTTCGAAAATAAGGGAGACTCTGTCTGCGTCTTTTCGCATAGTCATTAGAGATTTAGACAGCAAAATGAAATATGACCGGAGAACTTCTGTTCTCCTGAATTCCTTGACGATTAAATTTTAAGAATATCCTATTTTTCTTTTTTAGTGATAATTTTTAGATTTACTAATGACCTAGCCATTAGACTGCTACTATTACTTGTCACGGGCCGGGCTGGGCCGGTTTCCAAATTTTCACCGGCCCGGCCCGGGTGAAGCGACTTTTTCCCGAAAAACATGTTTTTCAGTAGTAAATTTTGAAAAACTAGTTTTTGGTGCATTTTGTGCCAAATTTCGAGTAAATTGACGAATTTAAGTAATTCTAGAGTGAATGTTAAGATAAAATGTTCTTGAAATAACAAATATTCTGTTACTAACATTTCTTCAGTTTCAAATTTTTTTTCTCCCTTTTCAATTTTTTTTTTGAAAATGTGTTCTGTTTTCCAGGTACTGCTGAAAATAGCGGCTTCTCGCCGAAACCGAAAACCTCCTCGAAACCGACCGACAGGATTCACCTGGATTGAGATTATCTTTGTACTCTCCGTATTTGCCTGCACTCTTCTTACTGGTCTTTGGATTTCTAGACATGTAAGTCAGACAAATTTCAAGATCATTTTCGGCAGCCAGACAGACAGACACATAACTCCCCCTATATCTCTTTTTCTTCTCCATTTTTCTTTTCACTTCTCACTCTTTCTTATTTTCAGATGGAAAACCCATTGGAGGACCCCCGTTGGAAGGCCCGTTCTCTTCCTGACGACATCGAGGAACCCGTAAAGCCATCGGAATTCGAATTCGACATGAAAAAATTTCTGGAGAACAAGACTTTACTAATAAATCGTGCTCTACACGAGAAAGAAACTATTGAAAACAACCATATAATCCGTAATATCAAAATGACACGTCTCCACCATGAGCAACTGTTTTCGGTCTACGAGAAGTACTGGGATAAATGGGTTCCGGACCCCACGAGATTCGAAGGCGTCGAAGAGTTCCTGATTGCTTCCAGATTCAATGGAACAATTGCCGAAGAGTACTTCTATCTGGATGCTCCATCGTTCCACAAGACCGAGGATGGTCGGATGATTATTGGCTACAACACCGGCACCGATGGTATCCTGAGGAGTTTGAAAGTCGAAAACTGTAGATACATGACAAATTCGGATTGCCACGATTCGGAAATGGAGCTGAAAGATGGAGACTTGTATATGCGGGAGGTGATGACTGGAAAGACGAAGGAGTGGAGATTCACCAGAGTTTACTATGTTCCGAGCTCCGAGTTCTTGGATTAATTTTTGTGGGTTTTTTGGTATGTGATCTCTGAATTATTTGGAACAAATGCTTGTAAAAAACATACCCCGATTTTGATTGTGATAGTTATTCTATTCTTTCCCCCCTTTCCAATGCAAGATTATATTATGCTATTCTCTATTTGTAATTCCCGGTTTTACTTACAGGTAAAGTCCTCTCTCTTGAGGGACTTTACCTGACCTCCAGTCTCTTTTCTGTATTCTATCGATAAATAAATTTAAAAAAGTCTTCGTTTTGTTTTACAAGTGTCTAGGAGGATAGAAAGAAAAACAAATTTTGTGATAAGACATTAGGAAGCATTGATCTGAAAAATTTGCCACTGCTCGCTATCAACCTTCTAACCAGTGTGGTAAAACTAGAAACCCAGGGCAAAGATATAAAATTTACCGCCCATGAAGAAAACATCGGGAGGGCTTGCATAAACAAATTGGGAATAAATAATGGCCACATGTCTTCAAAGTTTCAGTGTAGTTATAGTTTCAAGATAAAGCCGTAACTTAACCACAAAAAAATATCTGATATAGAAATTTTGACTTTAAAATATACCTGAATGAAAACATTTTAATGTTCAACTAATTCATTCTTTCTCTTTTTCTAATTCACAATTTTTTCCACAATCCAGGAAACAATCAAGGATGACACTGCCCACAAGTAGCTTTACAACAACTCATGCTGCAAGAGTAGTACGGATTGTTACAGTATGCAGTATACATGTAGCAGTTGCTGCAAGTGTCATAGCATCCGGGGCAGCACCAGTTATTGTTGCACATTGTGCCATTTGGGCAGATTTGGTTGATGCAGGCTGGAAAATTTTCCTATAATATTTTGTCAATTATTCCTTCACATTACCTCCCAACGGCTGTCCTGAACAACATTGTGAATAGGCATAGGCTGCCAGAACGCAGAATAGAATTATTGAAAGTGGCTGCATACTTTGCAGATGTATAAATAATAGGAATTTAAGGCCAGAAGGTCAAATTTATATGAATTTCGGTGTGGCATGATATGAATTATTTAGTAGTGGATTTAAGAACAGGTTTATTTGTTTTTTTGGTTTCGGATTTTATTGCATAATTCATGGGAATGAACTTTGGCATTGGTTAGCTAGCTATATGACCGGAATTGTCGAATAGGCTTAAAAACAGTTTTGACAGAAAAAAACTTTATAAAACGCTCAGTTTCAGCCAAATTAAACTTCAGTATCAATTATTGGGCACTTGATATGGGCATATTTCTGCAACTTCTTCAAAATGGTATCCAACGGAGTCCAATATTTCTCTCCACAAATGTTAGTGATCTCCGTCTCCATACATGGTTGGTATTTTGAGATGAGATCGCAAGGATGGCCAATCTAAAATTCAATACTGATAGGAGAATACTTTTAGTAGCACAAACCTTCTCAATGTTCAACAAGTTCTTCTCCGCATCTCTCATGCATGGGGGCATTTGAGCGATCAATTTCTTTTGACAACTGGCAAAGTCAGTGGAGAAATAGGTGATGGTGTCGCATAACAGATTGAAGACTTTGTCTAGTTGGACTTGAGTGACACACGGGTATTGTGCAAGACAGGTCTGAAATTATGACAGTTTGAAATTTATAAAACCGTTTTGTCAGCTCACAGTAGCATTCCTGCATTCATCAACAATACGAATTCCACGTGCTCTAGTGATATTTTGAAGATTGATATTGTCTTGGAACAACGTCGTCACTGGCTGAAAGTTTTAGTGTGTGAGCTAGAAAAAGCGGGGGGTTTTCTAGCTCAACATTAAAACTTACCGCAATACAAAGGATAACGCCGAGAGACTCGTCTAATCCACACTTTTGGAAATTCTCCGGTGGAATGAAGAAACTATTACCAAGATGTAGGAGTGAGAAGAAAATCAATAGATATTGAAAGGGTTTCATTTTGAAGGGAACAATGAGGAGCCAAGAGCCGGGAGCTAAGAGCTGGGAGCTCAGAGCCAGGAGCTTGGAGCCCACACGACCACCTGACTTGTAAGTGATAAGATATTTTAGAGGTTTAGAGAACACAGAGAGCAAAAAAGTTCATTATATCTTCTTTTTTCTTCAAAATGTACAAACAGTGTATAACAGAAACAATGTCATTATCGTCCGAAAAGTGATGCGGCCTGGTTGAAGAGTGGAACTTGATAGTTGCCAGTGGGAATACCAAATGCTTCACCGACTGTGGCGGCACCTCTGGAAAATCAGACGTTTTTGGAAATAAAAATAAATTGTTAATTACCTATAGAACGCGGTGGCTCCTGTTGCAAACACATTCGCTCCTTGTGCAGCTAACGACTGGAACTCTCCTCCATTACCTTGTCCCTGTAGTCCAGGTGCAGGTTGGGGACTCAACGCATGTCCATGATTAATAGGAATCTCGCGTGGACCACTTGGTCCTCGATTGAATCTTCCCATTGGATCAGGTCCCCCGACTCCACCCATCGGACCCATATCCGGCAAATCTGGAGGCGGGGATTTCGTCATGGTGGACCCGAAGATCTCGTCGAGGTCGGTGTTTTTGAGGTTTTTGATCTCGTTGAGGGATGGAGCTGTTTCCTGAAAAATAGAGAGGAGGGTTATGACAAGGACATCTGGACATGTGAACACACAGACAGACGGTCTAGTTCTCCACTTTCCTTTCAGACAACACAACGAGAATTTAAGAAATCAGAAACCACATTTCGAAATCTTACATATTGCGTTTTTCAAAACTATTTAAAAAATCGAAATTGTCTATGTTGCTACACGCAATAAAATACCATAAAATACCAACTCACCGCATAACTGGAGGCAATAATTCCGAAAATAACAGTCAAAACTTGAAAAATAATTGGTAGGTTGATCATCATCTAGTGTCTTCTGTCTGTCAATTAGATTGAATCATCCTCCGCTTCTTCTTCTCTTTATCTAGACAATCTCTCCATTCCCTGCACTATTTCTGTCGACTGTACCTCTTCATATTGTTCTTCATGGAAACAGAAACAGGCCTAGTCCTCCTTATGGTCAATCGATTTCTTTTATGATCTACATCTTCTCCCTTCTCTAACAACTTTAAACATGATTTTATGTATACGGCTTCTTGTGTTGTTTCTAGCCCCCCTATACCCCTAGCGGTTTTTATAACAGAAGAAAAACTGCATAATCACCTGTGGCGTAGGTTCTGGGAAATTCTAGATGGCTGGAATTAATTAAAGAGAAGGGCACAGATCACCTGTTTTTCTGACAGGGAGGAAAATTGGATTTTTGAACAATAGGGTAGTTTTGACAATGCTTCAATGATAATTGCCATACAAGTGGTTTATGGTTCTTAATTAGATCTGGAATCTTCATGTCACTCAAAAATTTGATTCATAAATTATTCCTCCGACTTATACTTCAATAGACTGGAAATTTTTATAATTCTTCAAATTCAACTACCATTGCTAGAAAATTCCGAAATGTTTGAGCTCTGCTGTTTCCATTAACAGAATCCTGCGCTTTGCAACATTTTTGTAAGATTCCACCTTATTTGATTCTTGAAATAAAAAACTCCACAAAGCAGCTGGAAATAATTTTTTTTCTCAAAAAAGGGCATGAGATCACCTGCCAGGCCTCACCGTCATGGTAAATGAGCAATTTTTGCTTTTTTTCGCTTTCCAAGTATTAAAAAATGTAGTTCAAGAAGTCAAATTTTATTGAAAACTGGACTTTGGTCAGAGTTTCGACTGATCAGGTTCAGTTTTAAAGCTTGTTCAATAGTTTTTAACATTTCAAAGTTTTTGGTTTTCAGTAATTCTCAAAAGAGCAGACAAAAAAATAATGAATGGTTTAATTTTTGACACAAAAAGTTGAAATTTGAAACTAATTCTCTTTGTTTGACACCGTGACACCTTTCTGAAATAAGATGTGCAAAATTTAGGCCCTCAATTTGTGATAAGTTTGCTCATAATTATTCTCAAGACCACAGCTTAAAGTTACCTAACGAAGCTAATCACCAATTAGTTTTTTGATTTATTGTAATTAGCTTCATCAATTTAAACAATCTAGTTATTACAATTATAGTCCAAAGTACAATTTTTATTTTAAGCTTATCCAAGTTCATTCCAGAAATCTTCTTTGGATTATGCTGATTCATTCTCATGCTTTGTTAGTAGGCATGTGAACTAGCATGTGAATAACCAAAAACTTCCTCCAAGATTTTTGTTTCATTTTTTTGTTCCCACAAAATTGTGCACCCGAAACTTTGTTCTCGGCGAAAGATTTAGCGCCCAAAGATCATTTTTCACTTCTGCAACTACAAACAAACCAGTGTGTGTTCCATTTCCCTCCAACCTTTCCTCATTTTTTCCTACTTCTTTCTCTTTTTCCTCGAGGCGAAACTCATCGAGAGTGATGAGATGAGTGAAAAAGAGAGAAAAGAAATAATGTTTGTGAACTTGTGTGTATGTGTGAGCGCTCCTCAATTTTTCTATGCCTTCTCTGTGCCCCCTCGTCGTTCTTTGCACTTGGGGGCGCCGCGCCGCCGCACGACGTCGCCTCTTCTGAAAATCGTAGTTTGATGACGTGGTGTGGCTTGTTGTCAAAACAAAAGAGAAGGTTCTAGATAATGTCAGAGTGTGTGCTGGTCAGTTATTAATGAAATACTTGGAAGTGTTTTTAGGTTAGACGCGGGAAAGGGGCGGAGCTTATGCAGGCGGTGTTAGGCCCCTAGTGGCTGGGCCTCAAGATTACAGATCGTTTATCACTGACCAATCGGTCATGGGTTATCACTTCCAATCAATCTTCTTCTCATGTTCCTAAAGTTCAATTGAACAAAAAATACAAGTGTCCCCATCTATACATATGAATTGATTTTGATTAACTGGTCTTGTTGCCTCGCTTCATCACTGTCATCATTCACGCTCTTTTTTTTCTCGTTATCAGCAAAAAATTGGGAGGAATGATCACACCACTTGGTATAATAGGGGAGAAAGAACGGTCATTCGAAATGTAGCCTAGCCAGACGCTATATATTAGATATGTTCTCGTCTGATCAGTTTCAGATGGCTCAGAGAATTACAGAGTTGTCCATCAATGCTACAGTATCATGCCAAAAGAAAACACATTTTGGTTTTTTTCAGTTGAAAATGCCTACATTTGAGAGTGTATCATGGTAAAACTTACTGTCCGACAAAACTCATTTTTATGGGATCGAACATATTAAGAGTAGAACTTCATTTTTGTAGTTTGCCACTTTTTGTTCAAACTCTCCCTAGCAAGTTACATATCGACAAAGTAATTTTTCCCTTAAATCGTCCCATTTCAGTGCAAAATAGTGCGATTTTTGAGCTGTCCTTTTAAAATAACCATAACTCTGTAGGGAGTGTCCGTACAAAAAAGTGGTCAACTACAAAAATGGACTTCTACTCTTGGTCTGTTCGATTTCATAAAAAGTTATATTATGGGTCAGTTAGTTTTACCATGGCACACTCTTAAATGTTGGCATTTTCAACTGAAAAAAACAAAATATGATATATTTTTGGCACAGTATATATATCGTTAGACTAAAAAATCCTAAGCTAACTAGCCTTGGCTAATTAAACATTCAAAGATTATCAAAATCACACACAGCTACTTTTATTTTTGCACTTCAGGAAGATGCCAGTTTCCCGATTACAAATGAAACCTTCTACCAAACATCACTGCTTCTTATTTTTTCTGAGCACTTTTCAGTTACGGTAGAACTTCTAATAGAGGTGTACCCAGAAAAATGAGTTTGGTGCACAATATCTTAACTGCCTTGAGAGCTATCACATTTTTTCCAACTGAAGAAATATTTTATGGATACTTAGCTATATTTTGTCTGTTGACAACGTTTTGTTATACCCTTCAAGAAAAAAGACATACCATTTTGAATAGGCTTTGCTGGGGGAACCTCTATTAGAGGTTTACGGTATTTTCAGCTATTTTCAGCCTGGTTCTCTATCAAAGCTGATTCATGAATTTGACCTGATCATTTCACAGTCTTTCAAAAAAGTTCTCACGCTCTCCTAACGTTTCTCACCCCTACTAGAAATTGGATCTCTGGAAATTGGAACTGAAACAAAAAATGCAACTTTCAATTTAATTTCCCCCTCTCTTTAATGCCGACCGACCCCTTCTTCACCGTTACGCTTCCTTTATTTACCGCACCGCCCATCCATACAAAACCACGTGTCTTCTCCATCTCTCCTCTACTTCTCTGGCCCCCCGCTGATCTCTGCGTCTCTAGCCATCTGTACTCTTGACCAGCAAACGCGCGTCGGAATTCTGCCGCTGCCTCAACTGTTAGAAGGGGGATGGGGCTCCCCCCTCTTCAGGTCGCCCACTATTTCCATCAGGCCCCTCGGTTTCTCTGGACGGTCTCTCGAACTTTGCCTAGTGCCTCGTCCTCAACACACACGTTTCTTTTCTCTGTCCTCACCATCACTGCCTAAAGCGTTTTTTTTTCGCGTTTTTCTTGGTTTCTTTTCTCGCTTTTTTTCAATTGCCCCTTACGGATTTTCAGAGAAATTTCTCTCTCTCTCTCTCTCTGAGTGCTCTTCCGCTAAGTTTGCATGCCCATCTTCATCTTTGGGCACTTTTTGAAGAGACTTTTAAAATGGCTCGTGCGGGCTTCTGATAGTGCCGCCCGTTTTTTATCGCGTGCTAGAAGTGTCGAGCTAGAAGTGTTGAGAGTAAAAGTTAGACAACTATTCTGAAACTGAGAAAATCCTTGTTTTTAAGATCAGCAATTCCATGTTAGTAATTAGGAACCAATAAATTAGTAAGCTTTGGTGCTTGGGATTAAAGCTTTCAGTCTTAAAGCCAGATTGTTTTGAGGTAATTTGTTGCTTCTAATGCTTCTGTTTCCATTTCTGCCACCATACTTTCAGTAGGTTCTTCTAGCTTCCTAGTTAACTCCTTACCAGATTTTTTTTTGTTCCCAACTTCTTCAGGCTTTTCAGGCCTCTCTCTACCCTTCCAACAGTTCCAATTACATCTCTAACCATTCTCTGCTTCTCTTTTTTTTTCCTTTTCTTTTTTCTAACAGTCTCTGTTGTCTCACACTGTGTCGATTAGAAGTCGTTTCATCGTCTCAATTCCCCTTCCCCACACCCGTCAATCGTGTCTTATCACATCTTTCTTCTTCTTTCCTCACCATTTATGTTGACGATGGTGACGACTATCTAATTATTGATTTTTTCTTCGATCATTTTGAGGCGTTGATTTGTCAATTTGATAGCTTATATGATATGATAAATGTGGGGTTTTGATTCTGAGAATTACTCTGTCTAAGCCACGCCTTCTAAGCCATCTATCTGAAACTGAGTTCAAAATGATGCAAATTTTATAAAATTCCAGCCGTTTTTTCGCTAGTTTTCCACAAAAGTTCCGTTTTTCTGAAATTAAAATACATTAAAAAGTGGTAAGCTAATCCACATAACCGGATTATCCCTCCGATGTCATAATGCAAAGATCGGTCAAAGTTTGTTGATAGTAGTATATTCAATGTTTTGATACATCTTGAATATAATAGAATCAATCTGATATTTATATATTCTTATTCATATATCTTGACGTCTTCTTTTCTCTTTGTCAACATAAATTTTGTATTCTTTGAAAAAAGTTCATCTTTTTCAATTCTCCCTCCTCCCACTTCTCGTTGACAATTCTTATCACATGACTCGACCCCATACCTCGTGTAATCAGCGCCCCTTATTCGGACTGAAGTTTTTCCAATCATCGACTTATTGTCACTGATTTTTCTCGAATTGGGGCCCATCAGTCATGCTCTTGTTACAAAACGTTTGCTGCTCCCCTTGCCGACATACCTCTGGCCCCCCATTGACAACTGCTCCGATTGATTTTCTGTCTGCACTTTTGTTTCATTTTCGATTCGTTGACTACGTTGACTACAATGTTGCTTTATTCTTTTGTTTTCTTGTTTTCAAATGGGTCAGGTGGGTTTTTTCAGTTGAAATGAAGCCTGAATCCGAATTTGAAATAAATACTTCTCATTTTTCCCCTTTACTGGTATGTTATTGGGAAAAGTTCATAGTATTAATTTCACATAGCTCATAACAACATAACTATTCTTCGCACTTTCCCAACGTCCCCGTATATAAAATCTGTCTCTCAATTTGGTATCTCTAAATATTCCTGCATTATTATATCATGACGGTCGGTGATTTCTGAGAATAGATTTTCTGTAAAAGATGATGTCCTTGTACATCAAGCTCAGCTTTAGCTTATTCTTAACCTCAATCTTCGCCCATCCACGGATTTCCAGTTTGAACAGAAATTTATTCTGGTTTTAACCCTCTTTACATCTATCTTACACTCTCAAATTGTCAAAAACCTGAAATAGATTCTATTTATCGTCGGGCTTATTATATTCCAAGTTCATTCCATGTTCTGTGTTCCCATCGCCTCCCCAGACCAAGCCCTTTTTTTCATCTCATTCACTTTTTGACCTATTGTTGTTGTTTTTCAGATGATCCTCCATTTCCGTTACCTTGTTTTGTACTTTTTGTTTTCAGACTATTTTTTCTCAGTTCTCCCTTTCTTGTTATATTTTCATTCCAACCAATTTTCAGTTACTACCAATTTTGTCCCGCCATTACGGGGAATTTGCCCCACGCACACCAAATCTCAGCTTGTGAAAGCTAACGTTTTGGATTAATTTACAAAAGAACAATTAGAAGAAATGGAGGACAATCGAAAGAGGTGAGTCTAGAAATCCAGCCATTGGTAGGCAATGACACCTACCGTAGTCCTGGAGAGCAAGGGAGGATATTGAAAATGCGCATTTCCGAATCGAATATCAAATGATTCATTAGATATGTGGATGTATCTCTCTCTCTCTCCTCATTGCTTCTTTTTCCAGCGACACAATTTTTAGTCGGAGAAAAGGAGAGAGAGCTGAAATAAGTTTAATGAGATTGATGTTAGAAAATGAGATTAGGGATTAGAAGTTTTTTGTTGAAGGATTGGATTAAAAGATAAGCGTCATAGAGAGAGAGAGTTCTAGAAATAGTAATCGGGGTCAAAGTTTAGGACATCTGGATTTAAAGACAGACATACAGACCCACGAAGCATCATATATAATTCCAAATCTTTCAGAAACATGGAGCGTCGGCGCGAAACATCCCGATATGCCGCACGTGACCGCCGCTGCAAAGAAGGAGAAATTTTCGACGAGTTGAAACAAGTGGTGCCAATTGTTGAAGAGGGTACAGTAACCCATCTCGATCGTATAGCCCTTTTACGCGTCGCCGCCACAATTTGTCGACTGAGAAAGACAGCCGGTAATGGTAAGTGACATTCGAATTAGTTTGAATTGGGAAAGAGGAAACGGAACGATCGAAAATCATCTTCAAAAATGTTATCATTAAAAAAACATTTGCAGTACTGGAAAACGAGTTGGATACCGAGTTCAACAATGAGGTGTGGAATGAGGAAACGATAGCGGAATGTTTGGACGGATTCGTGATGATTGTAGACAGTGATTCGTCAATTCTTTATGTGACAGAGAGTGTTGCATTGTATTTGGGATTGACACAGGTAATATTTGGTTCTGAGATCCTGGTTCAAGAGATATTTTCAGACGGATCTCACTGGCCGAGCACTCCGCGACTTCCTCCATCCAGCCGACTATGATGAATTCGACAAGCAGACCAAACTCATCCACAAACCAAAAGACGAGGAGTACGATGCCACTGGAATCAACATGGTACTTCGTATGAAAACAGTCATCAGTCCACGTGGCAGATGTCTCAACCTGAAGAGTGCTCTGTACAAGTCAGTGTCTTTCCTAGTGCATTCGAAAGTCTCTACTGGAGGACACGTTTCGTTTATGCAAGGTATCACTATTCCTGCTGGACAGGGAACTACCAATGCCAATGCGTCTGCTATGACCAAGGTGAGACATTGACGTTTGATCTAGTGATATGTCCGGAGACGTTACACTAAAAGTGCGCCGATCTTTTGATCTCATGGTGCCGCTGCGCGAAGCGAGGAGCAGAAGCAAAGCACACTCACTTCGCTCCCTCCTCGCGCGAAGAAAAAAGGATTAGAAAATTGGAGAGATAGAGGCAGAGCACATGCTACTTGGCGTCATTCTTCTCCTTGAAGCAGAAGACGTCGTTTTTGCAGATGAAGAAACAGAAGAGAGGGGAAATTTGAAGAAAGAAATAGGATGGAATTTGATCAAGGGACCAAGGAAGATGAGCAATGGAAAGGGGGGGGGGGGTTGTGGAAGGGGACCGAAAAGTTCAAACTTCTAGATATAGAGACATTAAGGTACATAAAATTGACAACTGAACTGGATCTTTAAATAGCTAGAACTCTGGGAGAAAGTAAACTATTTGAACATCCTTAGATTTTTTAACTCCTAGAGCGTGAGATTATGGTATCTGGAGACTTAAGAAAGTCCAAATTGTTACTTAATAACCCATAATTTTTCAGTACACCGAATCTCCAATGGGTGCCTTCACCACTCGTCACACATGCGACATGCGTATCACATTCGTGTCCGACAAGTTCAACTACATTCTGAAAAGTGAGCTGAAGACATTAATGGGCACATCATTCTACGACTTGGTCCACCCTGCTGATATGACAATTGTTGGAAAGTCGATGAAAGAACTTTTCACCAAAGGACATATCCGGACACCATACTACCGGCTGATTGCTGCAAACGATACACTTGCTTGGATTCAGACAGAAGCCACGACAATCACTCATACCACCAAAGGACAGAAAGGACAGTATGTCATTTGTGTTCACTATGTGCTTGGAATCCAAGGAGCCGAGGAGTCACTTGTGGTTTGCACGGATGCCATGCCAGCCGGTATGCAAGTGGATATTAAGAAGGAGATTGATGACACCAGAGACTACATTGGAAGACAGCCTGAAATCATTGAATGCGTTGATTTCACACCGCTTATTGAGCCAGAAGATCCGTTTGACTTGATTGAGCCTGCGGCGGTCATGGTGCGACAACGAGAACCGGAACAACAGGAACCAGTTGTCAGCAAACCTGCCGATATGGGTAAGTTCAGTTATTTGAGATATGTCACTTTGCACTGCGAAGGCTTAGAACGTCATTTTCTACTTCACATCTTCTATTTTTGATTTTTTAATCTTTTACTGACGTTTGACGGATTACCCTTATTTCGAATATTCCTTCTCTAGAGTATTCTCTGAAATCACGAGGACTCTCATATCATTCTAGCCTTCTCTGGTCATGCTACATCTTTTCATAATTATAGAGGAAGCCAGATCATTTTCAATTTTTTTGAGTTGCTCAAGCTTCTGAAAAACTTTGATATATGCATATATAATTTTCTTCGACCATAATTTTTGTTTTCTTGAAACTTGATGGTTTAGATCAATGTTGTAAGAAAAAACATTTAGAGATGATCCTTATTTCACTAGCTCACTCACTTCCCCTTTTGCTAAACCATCACAATCACCCTCGTAAACCCCATAGCTATAGGTATCTACTCGGTAACGGATGAGTACGAGCAGCGAGTATACGGCCGAGTGACGACTTCAGAAGACTTGCCACAAGATGACGTTGACATGGACTCAGATACCGAATCCATTGAGGACGCTGGCCTTGCGCCAGAGTTCGACGTGGATTTGGCACCGTTCTACGACAATAATATGGAGATTGACGGGGATGAGGTGTACGGAGGAGAGGTACTTTCTGGAGACTTTGAACACTTTTTTGAGAAAACACAGATCGCCACTTTTCCCTCCGTTGTCCTCTGCCTCGTGAGTTTCTATTTTATTTTAGAATTTCATTTGAGTATACAATCCTTTCCCCCATTGTCGCTTCTAGCACTCTGCTCATTACCAACCAATTCCTTATTTCTTTATTCCAGGAACCCGTAAGGACAGCTACGATGACGTTTTACAATGGCTTTTTCGCGACCAGCCAAGCTCTCCGCCACCGACACGCTACCGATCGGCGGATCGCTTCCGACCATCCCCCGAAACGTCGAATTTCGACACCGCTATGGCCTCGCCGCAATTCATGGATTCGTCATCTCGTGCCTCCAGACCGAAGACCTCATACGGACGAAGAGCCCAGAGCCAAGGAAGCCGAACGACAACCAGCAACTCCAGCGGGTCGGCTAATGCCACGCAACCGCACAGTGCCAACTACTCACCACTCGCCGAAGGCATCTCACAGTGTGGACTTAACAGTCCCCCGAGTCTCAAATCTAGCCAAATCATGTACGGAGACTCTCGACCTATGGTCGGCCGCTGCGGTCCGTCCGATTCGTCACGACGCTTTTCCGCCATTCCAGTATCAGATACTCTCGATGTGCCGTCCGCTGGCCTCTCCGGATGCCACGACGAAGTCGTCACCGATGTGTTCGCCACTATGCCTTTTACCGATTCTCTCATTACCCAGGAGCAATGCGAGGACGGTAACGGGCTCAACAATTCGTCGCCAACATTAGCCAATGGGTGTGAACCTATTATATGCGGTAAGACATTTTCTGAAGTAGTGCCCTGCAATAAATCTTTTATTTTCAGACAACCTCGAGTGGGAAGAGCCGGATTTGTCGTGTTTGGCACCATTTGTGGACTCTGGCGATATGCTTCAAATCGGGGATGGTTACTCACCAGAATTCCAAGCACTATATGACCTACCCGACTTCACACCGGCGGTCCCATCCGCTCCAGCTGCTAGGCCTGTTCATATTGACGTAAGCTTTCTTAAAAAGGGTTTTAATGTTGTCTATACTAATGTTTTGCAGAGAAGCCCACCAGCAAAGCGAATGGCACCGTCCGAAATGGACTTTATGTACACTAATAATCAATATCAACCAGCATTCCAAGAAGCCCAATATTGGCAGCCAACACGCGACAATTCCCACCAACAAGGCAACTATCCGTCTTATTAAATTGATTTTTATTTTATTTTCTTCTTCTTCTTTTTCTAAAAAAGTCACACACATTTCTATACCTTTTTGTTCCAGAAAATCTCCCCCATTAATTTCATTTTGATCCCACTTTTCGATTCTTCCCCGTGGGATGTTTCACACATCCCACTTTAGTTACCTTTCCCCAAATTTTCTAGAAGAATCGTAGTACAAAACGTGTGTAACTAATTGTAAGTGTGCGTTTTCTTGTTCCAATCAATGTCCATTATGTAGTGATAATAGTTTCTTTTTAAAAATCCCACAACGAATTTCCTTCACTGTCCCTTCTCCCCTGTCCGATTTTTGCCCTTCCACCACCACTTCTTCTTTTTTTTCGAAACTTTTTCCGTTTTCCAAATAAAATTTTCGTCTGTCTCTCTTTTCAATACGTAGAAGAGCAAGAAGTGAAGTGCTCCACGGAGAAGAAAAATAAAGTGCACCACCTCACACAACGTCATGATGGCAGGGAAGAGGAGATGCGAACGGGAAGGGATTAGGAATGATGGGGAGATTACTAGGAAAAAAAGAAAGGAGAAAAAATATGGTGCGTCTAGGGGGTGGAAGACCTTCGAGGGGAGATTAGGAATTTCAAAAGTTTAGGAATTAGAGAAAAAATTGGTCGGGAGATCAAATAAGAGCTCCGGGAAAAGGATGTATGATGTTACTGCGCATGAAGTTTTCTACACAGTTGACCATAAATATAATTTTGCAGAAAGATATAGAAACACATCAAAATGTTTGTTGGCTTAAAAACAAAAAAAAACAAGAAAATTAACCCCTGTTTTCAGAAATCTTTCGAAATTAAATATCCGGACAATTACACACAGTTGCGGCTAACCTCAAATGCTTTTTTGGCAGAAACTTTCAGGATAAGTTAAGAATAATCTGAAAAGGCGTTCCTGAAAATTTTTGAAATTCGCGCGACGCTTTTAGCCGAGTTATGCTCTCAAGCTCTCAAAGTTTTGCTCTGATTAAACACGGGAAGGCTCAATTTCAAAAATTTCGAAAATTTCAGGAACGTCTCTAAGTTTCAGCCAAAAAAACACTTGCATGGTGTTAAAGTTTTCTTGTTAGCCAGGCTTTTCAGGATAATTTGGATTTTCATGAATATCTAGTCGATTATTTTCCTCGACCCTTGTTTTAGATTCTTTTATATTCAGTTAAAGTGTAGCTGTTTTGACGTTGTCATAACTAATCACGTTAAAATCTGTGATTCTGCTTTAAAATTCGTGTTCTGAAATTTTGTTCACTTCTGTACATTGCGAAACTTTAAATATATGGTGCATTGACATCGACCGGAAACTTGTTCAACATCTTTAAAATTTACACAACTAGAATTTACACAACGAGCCTTACAAATATATTTTTGGCGTCTGGAATCTCCAAATTTTGTTTGAACTTTAATCTATAAGTAGCGGGAACACTATTCTCACGGTTCCTAATTCCTACACTGAAACACTTTATTACATTTAACTTCTGAAAGCCGAAAAACTTTCAAGCAACCCAAAACCAAAATCATCCATCTCCTGAACCACCGTCCCTACTGGAGCCCCCCTGAGGGACCAAAATCTAGCGGCATAAGAAAAAAAACAAAAAGAGAAAACAAAAACTTTTCGCTTTTCTGTGCTCCGCAGAAAGAGGAACAGGAAACAATGTGATTTATAGAGTGTCGAGAGTTGGTTTTCTCTGTGAAGCGGAACGGAACAGAGCTATGAATTGGATAGTATGGGATTGCTGAATGACGTGATTTTTCTGAATCTGAGAATCTGAAATACTAACTAATAGAAGATAGAAGATTCAAAATGGAAATTGATGAACGTCCCGACTGAAACATTTACGAGCAGACATGTGGCTGGACATCTGGATAAGCAAAATGAAAATTGGAGTAACTCGATATACTTTACACTTATTTTCAGACAAAAACTCAACACTTCATCAATTTTCTACTTTAGTCCTACCACGTCACGAATTCCAAATATAGAACTCTACCCGAACCGCCTGTCAAATGGTATCCCGTTTCACGCGCAATTTCCTCTTTTCCCTTCTCTTCACATCAAAAATTTTTGTCCATCCAATTTTTCAAGACTCCCTTAGCCCATTCATTCCGTCTTTTTAGATTGTCATCTCCATCCATCTCCCCCGCGCACCAAATTGACAAATTGCATGAAAGAGAGGGACCCATCAAAAGGAGAACCGTATAATTAAACTCGTCTCTCTTTTTTTTGTCTATTTTTTCCATTTTTTCCAGAGAAAACGGATAGAGAAAATATATACGCTCCCGGACTCAGGCGTCTCCTTCGCTTAATGTCATTATCTCCTCCCCGACGCGCAGGCTCCGAGAGGGACCTTATGTTTGTGTGTGTGTTTGTGCTCCGCGGAGCCTCCCCCTCCGTCAAGCCTCTTCAAAAAAAGAAGAAGAAAAAAAGAAGACGTGAAGGCGGCAGCGGAGGGCTTCAGGAGACGTCGGAAGAGAGAAAGGGAGAAGAAGGAAAGAGCACATGCATATACATAAACACATAGACAGAAATCGATGGCTTAGAAAGGCTGGGGCGCTGGGAAAAAAAGAGTGCACCGAATATGGAGACGTTGGGGTCCGTCTGCCGAAACTCCGCCCATCCCTAGCTCCGAGAGCCCATGTGAGCATACACACGCGCATTTTACTTTTTCCTTTTTCTTCTTCTTCTTCTTCTTTCTGCCTAAGGCCTTCTCCTCTCCAACCAACCAACACAAAAATGGCTGACGCTGCGGTAAGTTCCACTTGATCTGGGTTAGTATCTAGAACCATGCGAAATTCCAGAAGAACGCTCTCTCCTCAATCTTCGACAAGACCAAGGATGTGTTGTCGACGGCTGCCGACGCCACAAAGGGATACGCCTCACAGGCACAACAGGCTATTGGAAAAATCATTCCAGGAGCGAATCATGAGTCGGACCCGGTTAGTTTTGAGGGGTGCTAGTCGGGACTCTGTAATTCTTAAGGACTAGTTAGTCTAGGTCAGTCAGCCTTAGAATGTGAAAATCATAAGAATCAAAAGTCAAGTCAAATAAAATCAAGGGCCTCTTGATTCTCCATGGATTTTTTTAGGCCAATTTACAAGCGATTATCTTAATTGTGGAAGCTCAAAATCCTTGAGATCATTGCTCAGTGCAATTTTTAACTGTTGTGAGCTGATTCGATTCAGTAATCAAAATATCATGATTCTCACTCTTAAGATATTGTTTCTGTTCCAAAATACTTTGTTAGTGGGCTCAGGTTCTCATGGTCTACAACTTTCTTGTTTTTTACTAGGGCAGACCACTCTACAACCATTCAATTCTAGGTCTAAACGTCAAAACCTGCGCTTTTGACTCCTTCCCAAGAAACTCCCCATATTTTCCCAGAATTTTCAAAATTTCCCACCCACCTGCACCAACTAACCAACCAACCTAATTACACACCCTCTCCTATTCCAGAATGCTGCCGTTGCCGCCGCTCAAGCCGCTTCAGGACAACCAGCCGACGCCAGCACAGGTGTCCCACCAGCTCAATAGGCATCTGGGACCTTATGCATTAATCGATCCACCATCTCATTAAAAACCAAAAAAAAACCGAACCTTCATTCGTATAATTTTTTTCATCTCTCTTTCTCTCTCTCTTTTTCAGTCATGTAGTTGTCTTTCTCATCTCAATTCCATCCAACCCATTCCATCTCTCTCATGCTTTTTCCTTTTCCCCCATCTTTCTTTTATTGGTGCCAATATTTATCCCCACACACCGCCCACCACTTATATTTATTGTCCTTTTCTTTCTCTATCTTTTTTCATTTCGTGCTCCATCAGAAAAGCTAAGAAAATAAAGTAGACCATCTAGGACTCTTTCTTTATTTTATGGGTGTGTAAAGAGATCCGAGTGGGTAGGCATTAGAAGAAGGATTGCACAAAAATTTACAGAAAAAAAAATGAAGAAATGTGGCACAAGTTTGAAGGCAGAAGGATTCTTTTTAAGGCACTAGGTGAGAAACATCACTAGGACACCGGTCGGGAGAATGGGCAAAGGCACTATGTAGATATTTACAGAAAAAATGGTAAGAGGTGACTTATGACTTATTCAGAAGCCTCCACAATCTTCTGAGGACACTTGGGCTTCCGTCTTCCTGCACCAGATGGAATATTGGGAGACAATGAAGGTGGAGGTGTGGATGAGGATGAGATGGAGCTGGGGGTCCCGGCAACACTGCTAGCGGTGGATGTTGGTTCTGGTGGTGGTGGAGGAGGCGGAGCTTGGGAGGATGAGGTGGCGGCTTGCAGAAGACGTTGCTGGTGTTGAAGTTGTAGGAGAGGGGAAAGATGAGTGAGGTTAAAGTCCATCATAGCAAGTTGGAATAGTCGGAGCTGAAAACCCTAGATTGGGGTAAGAACGGTACGTTTAACATGGTATCCTCACCGTTGCCATCTCCTCCTGAGTTCTTCTGTTGTTTTCTGCTGGTGCCATACCGAAAATTCCGGATGTTGGGGGACGATAATGTTGTGGATTCTGGTTGATATTCTTGATGTGATTATTGTTGTTATTGTGATGAATTGGTCCAGGCGTTGCAGATGTGGGTTGTGAGGAAGCTAAGACTGCAAGTCCTGCTGTAGCGTTATTTTTGTTGTGGCTGGAAATGTGAAGGTTTTCATAATGATGATAGTATAAGGGTGCATATGTATCATTAGAAGAGTATTCAGCTCTGAAACGATGCAGGAAAAGTTATCCTACTTAGAGCTGCAATAATTCGAATCAGTTAAGTGATTGGTAAAGTTGAAACCATATTTGCAAACCGGGCCGAAACGGGCCGGAGTAAGAAAGGCTTTTTTGATCATTTTTGCGTTTTTTTGGCACTTTTTCCCGGACCGCGGTACATTAACAATACGCAATCCGGCCGGTAGTATGTCACGGACAGAGAACTTGCGGAGATCTACATTTTGGTGTATTTTTCAGCCAATAACATTGTGTTCTAAGCGAGTTAGGCTCAGTTTGCAAGTATGGTTGAATTTAGCGTTCAGGAAAACTTAAAGGAAATACATATATCCCACTTTTAACCTGAGGTACAATACAAATTTATGCAATTGATGGAAGTTTGTTACAAAATCTAAACAGCTGTCTTTATAGAATAGCTTTTACGTAATTTACTGTCAAACCCTAATTGAAAAATTAGGGACACTAGAAAATTCTACTACACGAGCTTTAATTTTTCAGCTATTTAAATCTGAGCATTTCTGAAACCAGAATTTTGAGGAAGTTTAAAATTTTTTTATTTAAGAGTTCTGAAAACTCACATCAACTTATTCTCATTTTTCCTCCACTCCCTAATACTGCTCTCCGCCACATTGAACTCCCTTCCAGCCGCTCGATTCCCATGATTCTTCGCATGGGAGATTATCACCAGCTTCTCATCAATAGAGTACTGCTGGAACGATGAATAAGCAAATAGTCATGACTTATTTCGTAAGATACCTTGAGAGTCCTTGAATAAGGGGTGCTTGGGTCCAGGGGCTTGCGCACATCTGATGACATTGGAGGGTCAGGCTGAAAATGAAAAGTTTGAGTAAGTATTTGAAGGAAGAGGAGAAAGCGCAAATATGAAAGTCGATTTAGAATTTTGAATTCTTAAACTAAAACAGCGCTCAAACCAAAAAAGAGAGATAAGGCCGGTGACTGCGCACTCACACACACACACGCCCCAACCATCCCTCTTCTTCTACAACAAAACTATAAAACATTGATAAAAATGATAGTGTTGTGTGCTTGCGCAGCGGCGCAGCCCCCCTCTCGCGCTCCACGATGGAAACAGACAACGACACGGAGAGTGGAGGAACAGTAGAAGTTGTGATGGTGCACACGAGTGTGCGCAGGAAAATATTGTATATAGAGGCAAAATAATCGATGATTTCAATTTTGATCGGAAGGGGACGACGGGGAGTTTTTGCTGCGCGCTCACTTTATTTTCAATCGTGTTGGCAAGAGCGAGTAGTATATGAAATGTTATGAGATTGTGGAGGTGGCGAGGAGACAACTATTGTTGTTATTTGACAGTTTTCAGAAAATTGAATGAAGCCGCGGGGAAAGAGTGGAATGCTGAAAGGAAACTGTTAAAGGTGAGAAAAAGGATCGCTAGAGGGTCAAAGAGTTGAGCCGAAAGGAAGGACAGTGAGGTTATGGGAGAAATTAAATGGAAAATACTTTAAAGAGCATCAATGGAACAACTAAATCTCGGAACCTTCAATTTTAACATTTCAATAACGGATGAAGAGAGCAAACATTACAATAAGTATTTAATTAGCTTTATGAGAAGTTTTCGCAAAAAGTTTTTTAAGCGTCAGAAGTACGCCAGCTTTAATTACTGCAGGAATTCTTACATCTAATTGTTCATCTGCGTCTAACAGAAACAGAAACCCGTCAATAGCGCGATAGGTAAAAATTAACAGTAATTTCAGTAATTAACAGTAATTTCAGTAAACAGTAATTTTCTTAAAACATTTTCTAAATTTTTAGATTTAAGACTTAAGACATTACAATTCAGAAGAAATCACATCAGATTTTCCCTTTCAGAGTTTCAATGAAAAAGGCGCCAAAGGTGCGCCAGGTAGAAAATGCTCAGAAAACAGAGTAACACAGAATTAAATGTGTGTCTGACAAGTATTGACTATGTGAAAACCTGTCTACGAGACGAGTCAAAAGATAACTTCTAAATTTTCAACCCGAAAATTTCTGTCGAACTGTACAAAAGCTTAGTTTCAGCCAATTTTCAGCCTAAACCCCGCGTTGTTGTCCTTCTTCTTCTCCTCCCCGTCCTCAACACCACCACTAACTCTCTTCATGATAACAACAGCAAAAAAATCAGGAAGGAAGAGGAAAAAGGCATGGAGAAAAAAAAAACCAAAGTGATGGAGAGTGATGATGACGATGGCTGCGCGTGTATGTGCCTGCGCGCCCCGGGAACCCTCCTCGGTTTTTCTTTTTGCTTTCTTCTTTCCCGCCCCATCTCTTCTTCCCGTCTGAAACTGAAAATAATATTACACAACACACACACAAGAGGAGGCACACGCGCACGGCTCCCGCGCGCGCAAGGCTTATTGCTTTCAGGAAGATCGAAACCGATAGAGAAAGAGAGGGAGAGTGACCTGGAATCACGGAGACACAGACGGTACAGATAGAGATCCTCCTGGCTCCCCTCCATCTCTTTTCAACCCCAGATGACAAAATGGAGCAACTGTTCTCACTCTCTTGTCGGGAGGAGGCTCCTCTCGTTGGCAGAGTCGTGTCGGGAGTCTAGGAATATTGGTGGGGATGGAAATGTGAAATGGGGGAATATTACGCGCACACTCATACTTTGCTGTGCCATCGAATTTCGTCCAAACGATTTCAATATGTTTTGAATTCTAGGGATGTGTAGACAATATTTTCATAGAGGAGAAGAGGGGTTATGCAAAACGCGTCAAAAGTGCGCCAGATTTTTTTGAAAAATGAGCTCTGAAAAATATCAAAACTGTCTTAAAATCAATCTTATCCAAAATTGATCAAGATTAAACCCGGGACACAAAAAAACAGTAGTATTGAAAACGCGTCAAAGGTGAGCCAGACTTTAAAAAAAGTGGCCTCTGAAAAATATCAAAACGGCCAAGCGGTCATAAGGTCACCTGAAATACAAAAAATCGGTGGTATTGAAAACGCGTCAAAGGTGCGCCAGATTTCGCAAAAAGCGGGTTATTGCAAAGTATCGTAGTCAAATTTCAGATTTTTGAAAAGCGGTTTTTAGACATCCGGACAAACAGAAAACTAAAATTGATACAAAAGCAGAATTACAGATTTAGCAATACCGGATCATCGTGTATAACTCTTTAACGAACAAAAATATGATTCCAATTCATAAAATAGCTGAGTTATGGCAACACTAAAAAGCACAACTTAAAAAAGGAAAGACTAATTTCCGGAGGCTCAGCCAAGGTTTTTTTATCCAGCAAAGTTTTTGGAAATATGTTTGAAAGTTCTATTCCAACAAATTCTTAGGTTCCTATGAGTATTAGAAAATGAAAATGAGTAGTTCTAGTCGGTCAGAGGAAGCGCGAAAAGTGAAAATCTTCATTCTCCGAAGTTTAGCTTCCCAGAAAATTTTACACTCCTCTCGTTTTCCTCCCGAGGCACAAAACCCACGGACAAAACCGCCGTATTGCGCAGTTGCGTGCGCGGGAGAAGCGACGAGGGACCACTGGGAGCCGATGAGGGGAGAGCTCCCGGGAGCAGACGGGACCAAGAGATAGTATGGGAGAATAGGAGGAGGATGGAATAGTCTAGAAAAAATAAAGGGAAAAGAGCGAAGGACGAAGATGAGGAAAAAACAAAGAGGTGGTTTTCGTAATGATGGTGTAACGTCAGAAAAGGTTTCTAAATTAATTTTCAAGCTGAGAACATTTACGAATAAAGAAGTTATGGGAACAAGTTCGACAATCTACATACAGGCACAGCAGTGCAAGGCGCGAAGTCGTGGAAACGCACAACGGTTAACACGGTGCCAAAAAAGTCTTGGCTGAGTGCCAAATTTAAATTTTACGTTTGTTTTTCGTATTTTTTTAATATAAATCGCGACGCGTTCTAAAAATTCAAATCTTTGCGGACCTTACTCTTCGCATCCCTGTGTACAAAGAGATTTACAGACAGGACTATTTTTTGAAAAAAAAGGATCTTAAGGAAGACCGGCGTTTGAAAGAATTTCAGCTTTGTATATTTTTTTATATTTCATTGAAACCCAAACTTTTGAGTGTGTCAAGCCTAGGTTCTCAATTTTGTAGTTAGCCACTTTCTTGTACGGACACCCCATACTGTTTTTAGCTATTCAGAAAAAGAAGATTCCAACTCCAACTACCAAAAAAAGACGCACAGTCACATTTTAGGGCTTAAAACCGAATACAATTTCAGCCACAAGGAAACATCATCCCATTTGACAAAAAACCAAAAAGGAAATGAAAAGCCAATTGCGCCTAGGCACCACAATGAACCAAAATGAAATTAGAACAGCGGGATCGGGTTTTTGTTGAAGGCAGAGAGACAGAGTGTCAAATGGTCATGTTTAGTTTTAAAACAAAGAAATGGAAAATTGAAATTTAGGAACCCGTATAGTATAGTTACAACTGCCTCCTTCCAAACAACAACACAACATAATATACAAAACAAAACACAACACAAAAAAGCGGGAGACAGGTGGCTGCGCAGGCTGTTTTTCAGAAGAACAAAAAAAAACATATAGAGATGATGGAATTTCAGGCGGCGTCATTTCCTTTTTCTAGATTCTGGAGTATGAAGTGGGAAACTGAAGCGAGTGGGGGAAAGAGATGGCTTATATAAACTTATAAACAATTGTTGGTGCGCAGGGAATGGCGACGGCTGCGCATGGAGTTGATGAGGAGGGCAGAGGGCATGTGATTCAAGGGACAGCAAGAAATAGTTAGGTCATACAGCCATACAGACTCGCGGATGAAAATCAATAGGACATGGAAATTTGTATTTGAGAACCATGACAAGCATGCTCTAGCTAAATTAGGTCACATACGGTAAAGCCTGCGGTACCGCTAGCAAGAGTTTGAAGCACCCTATCTTGGCTATCTTTAAAGATATAAAAATTGTTTAATTTGAAGAAATGTTTTATGAACAATAAGCTATATTTTATCAGTTTGCAGATTTTTGCTATTTCCTTTAGAAACCAATATATACCGCTGCGAACAGGCACCGTTATTACAGGTTTCACGGTACATATGAGGGACGGACAAAAGAAACTGTGCATAACAATTCGAAAAATTGACGGACTTGAAACACACATCACTGGATGCCCTTTTAATATCAGTGCTGAAAACCTGACTATAAATAGTTGAATAATTAGTTCAATGGCTGAGCTCCCAACTACAATTATATACATTCAATGCTCTAAAATTGACAAATCAGATAGCATTTCATTTTCATTATCAGTTAGCCATCGAGACACGCATTGTAAAGGAACACACAAACTTTCCCCTTTTCAATACAAAGTCTACTATCAGACCATCTCTCGCGCGACAAGAACAAAACACATTTTCACTTTCTCTCCACATTTTCAGTATTGTTTCAGTTGCTAGTTTTAGTTTTAGAACAAGTTTCAGAGTTTCTAGGCCATGGCAACCCATTCTCCCTAAATATGAAAAACCAGCAAGAATCGCGCAGTTATTGAATGAAATGATACACAATTTCGCATTATAACACAAGAAATCTCTAATTGCCTGTATTTTTCTTCCCTCCTTCCGCGCACATACATAGTAGGCTTATAAGGCCGCCCAATAAAAACAACGCATGATTTGTGCTAATTAGTAAAGAGTGGTGTGGGGGAAAAGTGCGCGTGAATTTTAGGGTGAACGGTAACGGAGTGCATAAATATTCAAATTGAACTGAGTACAGCATGAAATTTTACACTATTAAAAAAAAAGCACATTTCTGAAAAGGTATAACATAATTTTCAATGAGGGTAAGAAAAATCCCCAAAATTTGAATTTTTTCAACTCACAGATAGTTTTTAAATTTCATTAAGTCTATTGCCTAGTCTATTGCCTAGCAATGATCAAAATTCTTACAATTTTGGCAATAGAGCTCCATTTTTGTAGTTTACAACTTTTTTATACGACCACTCCATAGAGAGTTATGATCATTTCAAGACGAGATCTCAAAAATTGCACTATTTTGCACTGAAATTGATCGATTTGAGAAAGAAATTAGCCTGGTGGCCTGTGCTCTCACCAATCAGATTTTGTCTTTTAAAATCATTCGTTAAAGACTCAAAATACATCACTTTATTTTTCAAAAACAACTAACTAAGACCAATAAGACAAAAAACAAGCAAGAAGGAACAAAATTAGAATTACGTTTGTATCGAGGTGGTTCGCCAGTAGGAAAGTCTTCATCATACTCATCTCCATCTAACTCTTCATAATCCTCCAATTCCTTAGGTAAACGTGGCGGTGGTTCGGGTGTCACTTTTTCTGTTGTGAACCGTGTGAAAGCGACACGTGGAACTGGAGTTGTCGTTGGGAGCGCACATGTTCCTGGACTAGATTCTGTTTCGCTTTCAGATGTTCCGGGAGTCTGTATAGCGGATTCAGGTGAATTAGTAGAAACTGAAGGAGAGGCTGTCGATCTGAAATTATAGAAACTATACATAAAGATTGAATAATAGAGAAAACAAACTTTGTTTCTGAATTAAGAGGAATAATGACTTTCTCTGGCTTCCTCGAGCACAAATCCCCATCTTTCTCGAATTCTTCTTTACACTGCTCTGGTGGATTTTTGATGTCCTCTATGGGTTCAGCTCTAAAATAATTCGAAGTACAAAAAAACAAGCCAGAAAACAGTAGGCTCACTCTGGACCCAATAAGCAAATAAAGGCATTTTTCACTGGAACACATGCAATGTCAGTCTGTAGTGGGTGAAGATATTCTTTGTTCTGGAAAAATTCCACTTCACTTTTGTCGAAATCCGTGAATGGGATGATCAGTTCCGAATTTTTGAGCTCTTTTGACCCGTTTTGATATGAACTAATCCGGGTAAGGCGAAAGTTCCGATCTTGAGGTAGCTCATGAGTCGTTTGAGTCTTTAAGCTTAGTGCCTTATTGTGCATTTCTTTGTTCCATGACTGCAAAATGTTATGTTTCTGTAGTACATCATGTCTTCTCACCAGTTCGTGCATATTATCCACTTTTTTCATTTTCGCATTCTCTTGTCTCGCCTTGTTCAGCTCACTAATAAAAAACAGTTGATCGTACTTTAAGCTGTTCAATGTCTTGCACAACTTCTTGTCTTTTACTCCCTTTTTATCAGCGTTCGGTTCGCAAAACTTGAAGAGATCGATAATTCTCGATCTGAAACAGGTTTCAAGGAGGTGAGAACTCAAAAAAAAATGTTGGCTCAAAATTCGGTAAGTGAGTGCTTCTCAATCACAATTTCGATCACAATTTTTTGCGTTCTCACCTTCTTTAAGTGTTCTTTTTCACACAAAAATCAGTACTTACTCTGGCCCAAGAAGGCAAATGACTGAGTAACCCCATCCCTGGTATTGGGAACATGCAATGTTTTTCTGAAGAGGATTGATATGCTCTAACCCGCGGGAGTATTTATTGGATTGTGTCATTTTGATCACAGGCATGTCTTGTGCAGGAAAATAGAATTTCTGATCGTCTTGTAGACCTTTCATCCCAGTAGGATAATCCCGAATCAATGTAAAACGCCACTTTCGTTCTTCAGGTAACGGTAGATTTTTGTAATCGACTGCGTCCGCAACTTCTTGCAATTCACTGCTCCAGACCTAAAAAAAATTTATCTCATTTTCAATAAGAGACTTAGGAGCTTACCAAGTTTTCCATCCCATTTATTTTATGCTTTTTCGCAAAACTCTTTCTTGCCGCATTCAGTTCCTTGATAAAATCTTCTTGCTCTCTGCTAGGTTCGAGACTTGAAACGACGGCAGTGGTGAATCCAATCAATAAGATTTCGACGATTCCGAGGAGTTTCATCACGAGCGTCTTGATTTTAATTTCAATATGAAGACAGGTTTCAAACTTCTGAACTGACTTGTTGCTGTTGAGAAGTTTCTTATGAATCGTGGCTTTTGAGTCTCACCACGTGGCTGTTCTGAATTTTGATTTGAAAAGTCCGCGTGGTCACGGAAATTTTTATTAAATAAATGTTTTTATCTCCTTTTCAGAAAAACGCGTGGAAAATGTAATCTTTTGACTCATTTTCAAACTAATTACGTAGACATTGAACAAACTTTTTATTCTATATCCACATTCACCTGCCGAGGAAATAACTTCCAGCAGATGTTCTTATTGAGAAAGTCTCTCTGTCTCACTCGTATCGTTAGCTCACAATCAGTTTCAAAATGAGTTTTTCGCCGTGTATCCCGGATGTCAGATATTTAGATTCTCCAGAGTTCCTCTCACGCTCTCTTCACATTTTTACAGTAATCTCCACTCCCGTACATTGCCTTGGATTGTACTGTATTCTTTTCAAGACACCGGACCAAATGAAGGGGATAAAGTGGTATTTGGTAAACTTACACGGTTGGATAATAATCTTCGACTACGCTCTTACTTTTCTCATAATTCCAGTAATTTTGCTTCCGTTTCTAGCAGCCTATCAAGTAGGGGTACTCGGTATGTTCGGCCCGGTGACTGCTTATCACACCCCGCTTGGTCTGATAGCATATGCTTGTAAGTATCTAAAACATTTTGGTTTCTTTTAATTATGCAAGTTGAAATATAAAATAAACAGAAATTTTCAGATGTACCAACAGCAATAATTGCATTATTCGAAAAACGGTTCCACTGTATCTGCACTTTTCATCCCACAGTTAAGAACTTTTGGAATTAGTTTAGAAATGTATGGTGAGGAAGGCATTACATTGTTATCCTGATTGGTGCTCTCCCTTTTCTATTTCTGGTACCCGATCAAGAAGAAGCTAGACAATATGTCTTTGAGGTAAGTACCTGACTGTCAGATTACTGTATATGTATCTACGTTCCAGAATCTACCCTGCCTTCCAGACTATATTTATAACGAACACATATTTGTACTTGCTATAGATTATACATTTCAACGTCTTATATGTATTGTTGCAATAATTTTTATGAGCAGTGAGGTTCTATTTTTTGTGATATGTTTATTTATAAATGCCTACCAGCAAGTGAAGGAGAGAACAATGCCCCCAAAAACGTTTGAAATGTGGAGAACATTTCTGATAGCTCTCGTTATACAATACATCGTTCCTTTGCTATTCATATTTGTCCCCTAACCGGTGTTTGGGTGGTAATCTGGAAAGAGTATTACAATCAAGCCCTCACTAATATGGGAGTGGTCATAGTATCATTGCATGGACTGATTTCTTCTTTAGTCATGATAATAGTACACCGCCCATATCGAGAGGCAGTATTTACAATGTTCATCAAGCCAATTATTAATTCAAAGGAAGTATCTCAAAACCCTGTTAGGAGAAATACACTAACAGTACGAAGTAACCTATAGCTGTTTTTTTCTAAAACTTCCAATAAATCATCTTAATTTTCTCCTTTATCATGCCACCGATATAAAGTAACTGTACAAAGTAATCTGTATGTGTAATTACCTAGGCAGGATAGCACAACACAACATTTTTAAATTGATTTTTAAAATGGAATTCCAATAAATCGTCTTCATTTTCCCTTTTATCATATCAATCAGTTCATGGTATATTTCGTTTCCGTTCGTTTGGTTCGGTTAGTAAAATTCTAAAAATCAAGAAATCAAAGCTCAACAATACGCTGCCACTCTGGTTTCTCAATCCGTCCGTAGTGAATATCGGACAGAGCGGTATGAAGTCTGAAATGAAATGACCAGTTGCTCTAGCTCCAAATCGTCACTCACCTCTTATAAAGTTGCATTTTACTACTCATCGTCGGTATCAACAACTTCTCCATAATCCCCTTCTCCTTATCACAATGCAATATTTCTGACACCGGACCCACGTTAGCCGCCGTGCCCGACACAAAAAACTCGTGAACCCGTTTCTCTTGCACCGCCCGTGCCAATTGGCTCATCGTGAAGTTCGTCTCGGAGACCTTCATCAAATTCCACTCTTTCGCCAACTCCACAACAGATTGTCGCGTGATTCCTGGTAGAAGGAGTCCTGAATCCGTAGGCGGTGTGATGAGTTCCAGTTCATTGTCCTCATTAGTCCATAGCATAAAGAGGTTCATGGCTCCTGCTTCCGTGACAAGACGGTCTTCTCCGGAGAGCCACATTGCTTGGTCACAGTCGTGCATCGCAGCCATTCTGAAGTTGGAAATAATTTGGAAAAGATTTACTAGGAAGGGTCATGGAGTCAGTTTGGAGTTATGGGACTTGACTGATATTATTGGAAAGCTGAGAAAACGCAAATTCCAAATATACACTCCGTTTTTGCTCTTGAGAATAGTATTCGAGAAAAACCAGGTCAAAGTTTGGGGAAATACACGCGAAAATTGCAAAAAAAAATTCAAAAAAAATTAGCATGCCAGAAAGGTATTAATTTGTCATGTTTTCGAACTTTGACCTAGTTTTTCTCAAATAACAGACATCCAAGGCAAAAACTGAATATATATCTGTAATCAGTGTTTTCTCAGCTTTATAATGATATAGGTCACTTATCATGAGTCCAAACTGACTCTATGAAGTTCCCTAGTTAGAAAATCTGAAACTCACTTCCCCACAAAAATCGTCGGCGCATAATTACATCCCATCTTGTACTGTCCAACACCACCCTTCCAGGATCTAACCATTTCTGGGTCAGCCAGCAATCGAATTCCCTAAAAATCAAATTGAATCATGCGTCTACGCTAACCGCTTAATAAGTTGAACTTACCCTATCATAATTGAAATAACTTCCGGTAATTGCTGTGAAGCACGCCCATTTCGCTTGGGCACTCTCACCAATTCCCAAGTGCTGATCGGTTGCGAACATCATCGGACGGATGTATAGCGAAGCTTGGTCGGTCTTTGGGACAAGATCCGCATCGATTCGAATCAGCTCATCAATAAGGAGAAGTGCCTCCCGAGTGTTGAAATCCGGAAGTGTGGAGCGACGGGCGGATCTTCTCATTCGCTCCATATTGAGTTCCGGGCGGAATACACGAATCTACAATAGAAATCAATGAATCCTTATATCCAGATGTCCATAACCAACCTTCCCATCCACTCCATAATACGCCTTCAACCCTTCAAAAATCTGTTGTGCATAGTGCAAAACTTTGGATGCCGGGTGAATAGCAAAGTTCTGGAATGGCTTGATTTTCGGTGCGAACCAACCCTCCTTCACATCCCAATCAATATCAATCATATGGTTGGAGAAATAGCGACCGAATCCAAGTTTCGACGGCTGAAAATGTCTTGGATACATAAAAAAAGAGAATGATCAGAAAAATGTGTACGTCACTGGGAAGCCGTTGCTTTTTGGTGTTCTTCTCGACGACCAAATTAGCATATTGAAAACTGCTTTGAGTGCAAGAAGATGTAGTGGAGAAGTGGCAGAACGAGGAGGTTATTGATCTGGAATTGTCTGTCTGTGTTCCTGTGTATCCAGATGTCCATAACTAACCTTTTCAAAAGAACAGACGAGATTTTCCGCATTTTTTCTCTTTCCAATAAATTTCGACACCGAGAGATCCGAGTAGAGTCGAGGGGTGAGTATGGGAATGAATTGTTTTCATTTTTCTGAATTTTGATTTTCCGCCGAGAAGAAATTTCCAGAACATTCATTTTTTTATGGCCACGTGGCAAAGTTTGAGGATTCACGATTAAAAAAACTATTTTTCGAAAATTGTTCTCCCAATCTTTTGCTCTTCCGTATAACAATAACAATAAAAAATAAGGAACCGCGACTAAACCAAACGGAGGCAAGCAGAAAAAAATTATGGTGACGGATGGTGTTATGGGAATTGAGTCTTTTCCTATTCTTTTTCTATTCTTTTTTCGTTCGTTGTTCGGTTTTATGGGTAGGGATTATACTTTTTGAATTTTCCGCAGAGTTTTTTAAACGCTTTTTGAACTTTTGAATCACTATTTGGAAGTTTATCTGGTGGAAACTGTGGAGACGGGCCATAAATGCGGTCAAGAAGTTTAAAAAGATTTCTGACTGGCGTACCTCTGACGCGTTTTTAAATTTTCAAAAAGTTTATCCATCTGGTGTTCCTTTGACGCGTTTTTAAATTTTCAAAAAGTTTATCCATCTGGCGTACCTTTGACGCGTTTTTAATTTTTCAAAAAGTTCTTCTGTCTGGCGTACCTTTGATGCATTTTTAAATTTTCAAAAAGTTCTTCTGTCTGGCGTACTTTTGACGCGTTTTCGAACTTTCCAAAGTAGTTTTCTCTTACTGTACATACATTCTAATATACTATGCATTCTCATTCTGTTCGTCTTGTGTATCTGGCGTGTCGTAGGCGCGTTCTGAATTCCATTTTTAAGGATTGCTAAGAAATACAATTTTGTTAATTTCTTGCCGAAATCTGAGGCACCTCTGGCGCGAATTATCTGGATTTTCAAAAATCTTCATGTCTGTGTATAAAATTGTTTTCAGACTTCCATCTTCTCTGTTTTGCACATTTCAGCCTGTCACATGCCTCTAAAATTTCAGCAAACTTCTCCTGAAATGGCGTCACTTTTATCTTCTCTGAAATTATAGGCAGGTAAAGGGAAACTAAAACTGAAAACGTCTGAAAATAAATGAAAAGATGCAAATGCACATTCGAGTCAGTTCCGGGTAGCAAACACTTCTCTAGTGAATAATTGAAGTATCCCTCTCTCCTTTTTTCTTATCCTTTCTCCCTCTTATTTGCACTTGAATATTCATGGAATATAACATGATTATTCTTCCTCTCCTTCTTATTTTCTTCCCGCCTCCTACTCTTTTTTGTAATCGGGACAATTTTTGAACTAATTTATTATAAAAAAACATTGAAATGCATGTTAGTTATCCAATAGAGCTGTATTCGGTGGAGCTGGAGCTGGCGTTGGAGGCGGGACGCATTCCAATTGTATCACATTTTCTGGTATCCAGTGCAAAACCTCCGCTGTATACGTCTTTTGATAGATTTCTGAAAAATGAGAAATTCTGTACAGTAAGATCACGTAGTCAGGAGCAACTTACTTATTTTCATAGAATAGTTTTTTGCGCATTTGAAGATTTTCAGTCTCGTTCGGTAGAATATTGATATAAAAACTGATTTAATTCTACGATCCCTTCTTCTTTTATGGACCGAAAAATAGGGTAGTAGGGTAGTGGGTAGCCTGGTAACCCGGGGGGTCAAGTGTCAGTTCATGGATACACGAATAAAATAAAAGACACGGGGAATAAGTTTTATCTACTTCTGTTTTTCTAGGGGCACGTAGAAAAATTAAGAATTTAAAAAATGTTGTTTGGTAAACATGGTTCTTTTCTTTAGCTTATAGAGATATGTAACATCGTATTTCTAATTTCCTGAATAAGCATGTAATCTGAATACTTGTTCGCTATAGTATTAGATATATCAGTTTTTGTGTGTTTTGAGTATTGTAAACTAGCTTATCACTCATGGAGTCAACCTATATCATTGGAAAGCTGAGAAAACGCTGATTCCAAATATATATTCAATTTTTGCTCTCAAAGCTTGGTTTTCGAGAAAACGAGCTTCAAATGCAGGACAGCAAGAAAATAAATTGTATTGGACTTTTTGTTAACAATTACCTTGTCACTGTAAAACGTTTTGGTCATTGTAACTTTTACGATGACCAAATTTTACACCAGGACATTTTTGCCGTTTCTTTTTCCTTTTTTTGCCTGAAAATATTTTTTTTTTAATTTAAAATGTTTTTTTTTTGGTAGTAATTTGGCAGCGGTCTTACATTTGTCGCTTGTTTTTTCGACTACCAGGCCTCAAGGGCAAAAACTGAATATAAATATTTGTAATTAGCGTTTTCTCAGCTTTCCGATGATATAAGTCACGTCCCAATAAAATTATGCTACAGTGTCATACGGTGTCATTAGGTTAATTATGTCTCGGCTCACAATTAAACTAAAAAATGTACTAGCTTCTACTAGTTTATTTTAGATTATACTTACTTTTTGTTAACAATTACCTTTTTAACTTCTTCCACTTTCTATCTTCCAATGATCGAGCAAAAATTCAACGACAAAAAAAAAGATCCCTCCCACTGACATCATAATTCATCCAATTTCATTTCAAATTGTTGCATTATTCTCTCATCTCCCTTCTCCTTTATTTTGCATCTCAACATTTTCATAATATTCGAAATAGATCAAAGCTCAAGCAACCTTTGTTAAGTGTCTCCTCTTTTTTTATTCGCATTCCAATTCTTTCGCTCATTTTTTCCTTTTTCGTGTTGTTCCCATAGTCTTAACATATTCTTAAGCAATTGATTGGCTTCAGGGCAGGATTTTAATGCGGGAAACTTAACAAAATGTAATTTTTGATGAACGATTTCTGAAAACACATCAGTTTTGTTTGAAAGTCGCGCCTAAGGTACGCCCAAAGAAGTATTCAATATTCATCTCCGATCTCTTCAAGTAAAAAATTCAAAACTTTTTCTCATGATGTCTGAACTAAAAAGGTATAAGACACTCTTTGCTATTCATATCCAATTCTTTTTCTATTCCCGAAAATTGAATTTTATCCTTCAAATTTTTTTCCATTTTTATTTTACAAATTTCCTTCCTGTCCTATACCCCTCCTTATCCTTTTCTCAAGTTTCGAAATTTCACTTCTCTTATTCAACAATTCTCGTTTTTAGAAGATAGAAGACTCCAAGAAAAAAGATGAGTAAAAGCGAACTACATTCTCTATTGTCTTCGAAAAGACAACAGAGGCACTCGGAGCCCGCCGCTTTGACACCTGCTAGGAGGATACAATTGAAGGTTAGTTTTTAAAAATTTTTGAGAATTGTTTTAGTTTCTACTAAAATGTTCTTCTTTTTTGTATAAAAAAGAATATTGAGACTTTAAGATAGTTTGAAGTTATGGGACATGACCAAGGCCAGTGAAAAGCTGAAAAAACGCTGATTCCAAATATATATTCAGTTTTTGCCCACAAAGCTTGGTTTTCGAGAAAAATGGGGTCAAAGTTATGAAAAATGACTAATTTTTACCTTTCTGATAAGCTAATTCTTTATTGTCGAAATGAAAAAAGTGATACCCAGGTGTTTGCGGACTTAATGCAAAATCATTGAAATTAGCATTAAGTCCGCAAACACCGGGTATCACTTTTTTTATTTCGACAATATGTTTCCAAAATTTGACCCCGTCTTTCTTGAATACCAGGCCTCGAGGGCAAAACCTGAATATATATTTAGAATCAGTGTTTTCTCAGCTCTCCAATGATGTAGGTCATGTCCTGTAACTCTACGGGCACTCTTCAAAGAATTATGAAATCCTGACTATCATAAATATATTGTGTGCCATTATAAAACAGTTCACAAAGATTTCAGCAGCAGCAAAAATATTTGAAGGATTGAAACTTGTTAAAATCGCAAGGAGATATATTTATCCAGACCGATATTAAACTTTTTTCTCTTCTTTTTCCAATCTAAAAATAGTGTGAAAACCAAACAAAAAGTACCAAATAACACAACCAAACATTTTCAAGTATTTTTCAGAGACAACTCCAAAATTGAGTCTCTTCTCTTGTATTCTTGTTCTCTTTTTTGTTTCAATCAGTCGTAATTAGTAGCAAGTCTCTGGAGTTCCCTTTTAGAGGGTCTTCGTCATCATTATTTGGCAGTTCCGGGTCTCATCTGGATTCTTTTTTTTTAATGGAAATCCTCTTTTTTGGTCTCTGGGTAGGAATTTAGGTTTTCAATTTGATAAATCCTAACACTATAACCCTTAACCCGCCGGCACTAGTCTAAATCCCAAATAGTCTTGTTCCAGAAACCTCTTCAAATATAGTGGTGCTTAAACTCTCCCCACTCTCTTAACCTCTGAAAATTCTAGAAATTCCAGAAAGTCCCTCACTCTCCCTCCTCTTACGTCATAAACATTGTTGTAAATTTTCGTTAGAGCCCTAAAACCTCCGTCTAAATTTTATCGCCTTTCTCTCGCAAATCCTATGATACACTTTTTCGATTGTCCAAAGATCCGCTACTCTAGAAAATGCTCAAACATGCGCTAAAATCTCTGTTTAAAAATGTGAGTTTTGAATTGATTATGAAGTTTCAAGGAGATTTTAGTGTCTCTGGTGATTCTTTTGATATTTTGTGAGAAAAATGCTTTTTTTTTCGATTCTGTAATTGTAATTTCAAAGAGGATTAGGTCTGTGTAATTGGGCTGGGTTTCGCCCAAATTAGATGTCTTGGGAAGTCGAAAATTGCTAAGAAGTGTGACTTATTTCCCTTTTTGGAAATTTCAATTTTCCCTGGCGTTCCTTTGGCGCGTTTCTAGATTCTAAAAACTAGTATCTAAAAATATTCTATTCAGCTTATACTTGTCAAGGCCCAGCTTCAAAAAAAACCAATTTTTTCAAATTTTTATTTGAAATGTGAACATTTTTAATAATTTTTTCAGAATTTCTTCTAATTCTGAATGATAGTCGAAGGTTCAAAAGTTTTCAAAAAATTTGAAGAAACTTGAAATTTGAACCTTGGCGCCGGGATTACTCTGGTTTTGTCATTCTTCATTTCAAAATAAAATAATAGAAGTCACATTTTCTTCAACCTTTTTTTCAAAAAGTGCGCACCTCCCGAAAAAAACCACAAAACCCTCTTGAATTCAAAAGTCCATATCTCAATCTCTTGCCCAATTCATTCATATATTTCGGGACACCTAGTGCTCTTTGATTCCCCCTTCATTGTCTTTTTAGTGTCCCCCCTCTCCGTCTTCTTTTTTTCCTCACTCCTTTCCGATTAATTATGTCCGACCGCCTGAAAGAAGGAGAGGGAGGACGGAATCTTTGATAGTGTGTATATGTATTTGTGTTATTCTGAGCCACATTAGCCTGAAAGAATGCTGCCTATTCGTTCAAATGACTGTTATTCGATTTCTGTTAAATCAGAAAGAAGGGGGAATGATAGGAGACGGGTTAGTCGTGTCTATATTGGTATATAATTCTGAAAATCTCTGTCTGAAGTCCCCTCCACCAATTATCATCCATCATTCCAGAAAACCTTAAACCGTGGACACCGCCGAACCGACGACCGAAGCTTCTCCCTGACTCGACGAACGATTACCCGATTTCGGAGCACATTACTTCTTCTCGATGCTCAGGTACGATATTTTATTACCACGATAATTATAGTCATTTCATTCAAACTCTCCGGACAGCAAATTGCTCTCTTCGTGTTTTTATTTTATGACATTTTCATTTCGCACAGGAAAGAACTTATCAAATCGGAAATTCGAGAGGAAATCCGGAGAAAAGTGATTTTTGGCTATGCGAGAAAAGAGAAACTTTTTGACTTTTTGTGCTTTGTTTCTTCTCTATTGTTCCTAACTCACTTCCTTCACACCTTTTCTAGAGGGAAGTGCATTTCTAAAAATGAATTCCTTTTTGAATTTTTTGTGGTCACTTTTCACTATTTTTGAAATTTTCGGGTCAAAAACTTTTTTCTGGATGCCGTTATCTGATTGCAGCCCGACTAAATTGTACTTGAGCTATTATCGGTTTACGAACTCGTGCCAGGGAATGTTGAAGGCGCATCTAATTTATTGGGAATTTCGCGGAATGGTCTCATAGTTGAAAAAGATCAAATGCCGTGTTTCTGAGCTTGGCAAATCTAAAATTACAGCAAATCATGTTTTCCGCTTCGTGGCCACTTCGTACAAATTAGATGCGTCTTTAACACCCTCCGGCAAGTGTTCGTGAACCGACAATAGAAAATTATTGACAGTTATTGTGTGACTTTTACAAATCGACAATTTTTTGACTGGTGGACTGACTATTATAATTTCTGCTTATTTAGATGCACTGTTGTTTAGCTAGCTTTCCAATTGTGACCATAAGCCTCACTCATTTTGAAATTGATAGCTTAGGTTTTTCAAGCAATTACTTAGTTAACCGACTTATGAGTTTATGGATAACATAACCTACATCTCAAAAAACGTCTAGCCTCTCAGCCTCTCTGAGCCTCTCGAAAAATGCAATTTTTGCACTGAAAATGATTTTAATCGCATACCTCAATTCGGTGAAGCATTCTGCGAAAATGGATTACATGTTTGAAATCAGCGTGTTGAGAAGTACTTAATACAATATGAGCCTATTAGAGAGCCCCAGTTTTGTCTGGAACATTCTCTAGCCAGAACAATTTTTTCCAGACACTTCTATAAAACTCACCTTTTTTAACCTCCTATTTCTCCAAAAAGGTCAAAATTCCCTGAGAGTTCTTTCTTTCAAAAATCACGACAAAAAAAAAAACAGAAATATGTTATTCTTCCCTGTCCGCGCCCACATAAATATGCACTCTTTTGCCCAGGATAACACACGACGGGGGGCTTCTCGGATTTCAACTTTTTTCTATAGTGTTCGAACCTCCACTTAGTTTTTTGTCGCATTGCTGTTTTTTTTTTCAATAATTTATATAATTTAGTTAATTTTCCAGGAAATGTGCTTGTGCGGACTGCTGAACATCACTCATTCGGTACACTTGATATTATGTATAGAGGTAAGTCATTTTTGGTTTTGAATTTATTTTATTTTCAATCTTTTTCAGGTGTTCTTTGCCCTGATCCTATTAATCCAGTCTCCCGATTTGCTAACAATGAACGGCACCTATTTCTATTTTTTGGGATTTTTCGATGGTGGTGGATGGTTTTTCTTTGCTCTACATGTGTCTTGTGAGTTTCGTTTTTATAATTTTTGAAAAGAAGAATTTTTTCCAGTGTGCATCACCTGTCTAATCTCCTCGGCTCTTCTCTACATCGGCTCCCGATGCCAAATGCCGTCACTAATACTTCCGCACGTTTTCTGGCAATTCGGATTTATAATCGTTTCCGTTTTGGCAATCATAGGTTAGTTTTAAACCTAGAAGTAGTGAAAAATCTTGAAAATTTTCAGTTCTAATGACACTAGGATTCAGTGGGAAGATGTTGATGCCTTCAAGTATTGTTCTGAGTTCAATGATGGGTGTGGCAGGTGAGTTGTTCAATTTTTTACATTTATTTTACAAATCTTCGAATTTTTCAATTTCAGGTATCTGCGAGATGTGGTGGTGTCTCCTATCTGTTGCCTACTACCGACATGTTTGTGATACCAAGGACCGGCCGTTCTCCACGTCAGTGTCCCCAGATGAGGATCCTCTGTGTGCCAGGGACAGTTTAGTTTGATTTGGAAAGATGTTTTTGAGAAAATTTAACTGGGTTGATATGGTTTGTGTATTGTTAACGAGTACTTTTGGTCAAAACTTTTTGTAACATTTGTTTGTAGTATATGAAATGAATCTTGCCATATTGTCCATTTAAACATCAGTATAAAATCAAAATGCGTTTCTTAAAGCTGTGAGAAATAAAAACTCTATTGAAAGATAAAAGGTAACATCCCGTCTCTGCTTTTATACTGGATGTGGAGCCATTCAGTAAGTGTGTGGGTGTCAACAGATAAAATGTACAGTATTCCGAGATATACATTTTCATAGTTGACAATTTATTGATAACTAAACCAGCAAACGAACTATGGCAGCAAGAAACAGAAGAAAAACGCACCAATGGAACGCCAGAGCGTTTTGCATTTGTTGAGGTGAGAACACTGCTTCTCGGCTGTTTGAAGTAGGAAAAGTTGGCAACAGATAAAATGTACCGTATTCTGAGATCTACATTTTCATAGTGGACAACTTTATAGAATGACAATTCGATTAAAACCGATAGAAAGAATAATTCAACCAGAAATCCTATGAATCATGCGGATTGGATCAGGGGATACATCGAGTACATTTCATTATTTTTACTAATCATACCTTGCAAAGTCATGATCTTCCAAACATCAAAATAATAAACCCTCTGGTCTATTGTCCGTTCCTTACCTCAAAACAATAAATCTGATCACCGAATGATGCATCATTTACGTACTCTGAAATGTGCACCGGACTAGAAGTTATTTTCGATGTGTCTGGGAAACAAATATTGTTTGTTACATTCTCTCGCAACTTTTTTCCCACCTCCAACTCGAAGCTTATTCACCAATCGCATTTTTTTTGCTCTGAAAAAAAAAGAAAATGTTGTCCTTCGAAATTCCTCTAAAAATTGCTTCTGTTGCTTTTGCGTTGAGCCTTCTTTCGAATTCTCTCTTGATCTACATCACCGTTCGCTGTGTCAAAAAAGTGACAGGATCATATCGAAGAATGATTATTCAATTTTCAATACTTTCTATTATATTCCCTGGACTGGAGATCGTCGCCAAACCATTTTCTCACAATTTCAAGGAGTGCATGATGTTTTTTAGTCTAAATACTTCCGGAGGTCCCGGTCTCCAATTCTTAATTTCAGTCTGGGCAGGATTATCAGCATCAATAATTTCTTTGATTGCCGTGCAGTTTGTGTATCGCTATTTGAGTTTTTTGGATGTAGAAAAAGCAAGAAAATTCGAGAATTTGAATACTCCATTATTCTGGATTATGTACCCGTTTGTTCCTGGTAGCTTGTATACTGCATCACTTTATTTTTTCTGTCAACCGGATTCCTATTCTGATGATTATATGAGGTAAGACACCTAGGCATCCTAAAAAAACACTAATGGCATAGTTCCATTTTTCCAGAAACACTATTCAAGAAAACTATTCTCTCAACATCACTAATCAATCGCGTTTTCTAATTTTACCATTCGGAGTCGATGAGAATCTCAGATGGTTGAACTTATCATTTATCATCTCTGCAACATTTCTGATTTTTGTTCACTATATCATTATCGTCTTCTGTGGTGTCAAAATTTATAGATATATCAAGAAGGAGCTCGGAAAGTTTTCTGCAAAGAATATGCAGTTGCAGCAACAATTTTTCTGTGCATTGGTTATACAAAGTATGGGACCCACCGTCTTGTTAGTTTTTAAAGTTTCTCTACTCCTTTTATTCCCTCTGTTGACCCACTTCTGGAACATTGATCTTAGTTACCAGACAGGATGGTTCTGTTCTGTTGCCGGCTTGTTTCCAATAGTTGACAGTGTGGCTTTTATGATTATTGTTTCGGAATACAGATTATGGATAATAAGTGAGTACTTTTAAAGGTTTTTACATAAGCATGGAAAATCTTACACTTAGTTATTTTATGAAGTTTGTTACAGAAAAGTTCTCCAGTGTGTTCGCCACCAATCATTCGTCGGTCAGCCACTCTAACGGAGGAGTAGAAATGGTCGGACATGTTCCAGTTGTCTTATAATTATTTCAGTGTTTGTTTTAGATAATTATCAGTAAATTATAGTTTTGTTATTGCTAATTAATACCGTTGAAAAAGTGTTTCATGCAGTCGACGATAGTGCACTATGAAAATAAGGTGCAGATCTCGACAGAATCTTTATCTTTGTAATTGAAGGAGGACTGATATCATAATTTTTAAATTGCAGGTTCCGATACTTTAAAAACATTTGAAAAGACGTTTATATTTGTCGGATATTCTGAAAATTGATTTTTAAATTTCCGTTATTTTTTGAAAAAAGATTTCTCATTTCCGTTCTCCAGACTCAAAAGGAGCCTAGGTGGAAGAGTTTTTTTGGTAGTGTGGTCTTCTCGTACAAGATTTTTGCTGTGCGGAAAAACTTCTTTTGTTGAAATTTAGATTTTCGTTCTGAATATTAATCTTCACCTCGAGTTCAAACATACAAAAGCTAATCCAACACTATTCCTGGAATAACTCCAAGTTCTAGCATTCCGAAAAATCCAATCAAAAGCAATAATGTCATACGTCGTGGGAAAATCATAAGTTCTTATGAAACGGCGTACGCAGCAGTGTTGTTGGGAATTCCGACTTCCGACTTCCGACTTCCGACTTCCGGGTTTTTTTCACTTCCAACTTCCGACTTCCGACTTCCGGATAAGAAATTTCACTTCCGACTTCCGACTTCCGACTTCCGGATAAGGAATTTTACTTCCGACTTCTGTCATTACATAACGGTGAAATTTCGGAAAAGTAAATTTCGCAGAAATACATGGAAAAATTGTCTAGAAGGACAGAAAATAAGATTTTCTTCAGCCAAAAACTAATTTTCCACTGATTTTCGGCAATTTTATGGTTTTTCTCTTGGGGTTTTTGAATATTTGCGAAAAAATCTAATTCCTACTTCCGACTTCCGACTTCCGACTTCCGACTTCCGGGCGTTTTTTCACTTCCGACTTCCGACTTCCGACTTCCGGATAAGAAATTTTACTTCCGACTTCCGACTTCCGACTTCCTGATAAGAAAAATCACTTCCAACTTCCGACTTCCGACTTCCGGATAAGAAAATTTTCACTTCCCAACATCTCTGGTACGCAGAGAGAACTTGGTTCTGGACTCCGTGGGAATGTGGTGTATGTATGTGTATGTCCGGACTCCGGATGCCTAATTTCATTTTCCCAGTAAATTAAAAAACAACAACTTCTGCCAAGAGCTATAACTATCTAACATCAATTACAAAATTCTAAGCTATTTCTCAACTAAACAGGTGGAAATCCAAATTGAAAGTCTTTCGACACAAACTACACTGTGGTACTACAATGAATTGTAGTCAAGTTTTTCAAAATAAAAATATGCAACAGGTAGTGACTAATGTCGCGTTGGTAGAAAAGACAACGTCTTTAATTTTTTAATAAAAACTCTTCCCAGCGACTTTCAGAAACATTTTCAATTTGTAGCATTACCATAAATACGAGAAACAGGTGATTTATAAAAGCTCCGATAGGCTCAAAAACTAAGAAATCGCTCTTAACCTTGTATTTTTGCTAACAAAAACGATGTTTCTAGTATTCTTTGTGTTCACCTCTATCTTTACAGTGTCCCTGGTATTTAACATTTACCTATTCTTGGTAATTTTTGCGCAGCCGGATAAAAGTTAGTTTTCAGTGAAGCTGAACACAATTTTTTCAGAGATATGATGTATTTTCAGACAAACTGCCTACTGTATACATTTACAACATGATAATAAGTAGCTCTGTGGATATTGTCATTATGTTTCTGACTTTTTTGATGCCAATGGCAATGGATGATGAATCTTATGGAGGTAGGAATTGGCATCTGGTCTCACAAGTTGAGAATTTTAATTTCAAACTATTTTTCCTGTTACTTCAGAGTTCCGCCAATCAGTTGGACCCATTCTAACCATCAACTGTACATTTTTCTACGAGCACCCTTTGTATCTAACTCTGCTCATGAGTATCCAGAGGATTTACGCAGTGTTCCAACCGTTCAATAGACATTTCACAACTGGAAAGTTATGGATTTATTGTGCAGTTATGGCGGTTAGTTTGAATTTTGAAATTTGAATTTCGCAAATCTTTTTTCAATATAGGTTTTCTCCTGGATATCCCTGCTAATCCCATATTTCTCTGATTGTCCCGTGAATATCAACCAGAGAACTTTTAGTTTTGCCGTCGAGTGCCCACAACGTCACCCGGTATGCTGAAATGAGTCATACTCAAAACACCTGCTAAATTTCAGATTACACTTTTCCAAAACCGTTATCTTATTGTTCTACCGTTCACAACAATGCTCCTTAATATTTCTTTAATTTTTTATTTGGCCCTTCAAAAAAGTATGGTGCTGAAAAACTCAGTGGGGAATAGCAGTGAGTTTTCTTTTTGAAACAAAAATTAACCAAAATTTGTTCAGGCACCTCTAACACCTCTACAACTCGCCCAGTCTTCCAACGGTCCCGTCAGAGACAGAGCTTTGAAAAGATGCTCCTATTCCAGTCAATCTCCACCACAGCCTTTTTGCTACTCTATGAAGTTAGCAGCTTTTTCATCAGGAACTTTACAGTAAGATTTCAAAGAGAAAATTAATAATAGTTGACTGTGTTCCAGGCAGAATACATGTCGCTGTCTGAAGACTTGCGACGATGGATATTCTACATACGGTTGACTCCCACTGCTTTGTTTTGCTACTTGATATATTACATAGGGACGCCTTCTATCAGACGTCTCCTGATTGAAAGAACTAAATTATTGGTGAAAGGAAGCTATGAGGGGACTACTGTCATTGTTATGTGATTTGCAGAACAGAAAGTATGAATAAATCTTTTAAAGATATATATATATATATATATATATATATATATATATATATATATACATTTTATTTGGATATTTGGATAAGTGGATAGACAGATAGACAAACTTACAAGGGAGGGTCATGGAGTCAGAATAGAGTTATGGATTATTAGAAAGCTGAGAAAACGCTGATTCCAAATATATATATTTGGTTTTTGTCATCGAGGCCTGGTGTTTGAAAAAAACAAGGTCAAAGTGCTGAAAAATGACAAGTTATTACATTTCAATTCTCTATTTTTCAAACTTTGATCTTGTTTTTCTCGAATACCAGACATTGAGGGCAAACACTGAATATATTTTTGTAATCAGCGTTTTCTCAGCTTTCCAATGATATAGGTCACGTCCCATATCTCCAAACTGACTCCATGTCTTCCCTAGTTAAAAAAACACTTTATTCATCAAATTCAAACAAGTACTGTAGTAGTTGGCGACCTGTGTCCAGTTTTTCCTCTCGCTATTTCCTTTACTTTATCTATGACTAGTTTTCGAATTGACGGTGTTCCCACGAAATACACCAGAAAACATAATAAAGAACATATGGATAGTCTGAAATAAAATATGAAGCGTTGGACTTCAATAGCAACGGTTTCATAGTCTTTCTGAAATAAGAGTTTTGGAATGTCGTGATGTTCGAAGCTCAAATAGAGTTCTTACCCGAAAAATTCTCATTAAAAGACCAGTCAATTCATAAACCAATATGAAAGAAGTTGTGAATATGGATTGTAACAAAAGAGAGTGTTCATAAGACTGCCGAGATTTCGATCTGGTCACCAATGGAGGTAGCTGATGGACATTGCTGGTCGAGGAGATAGAAACGACTGAAAATGTCTGTGTGTCTGAAAGTCCGGATGTCCTCATCTTACCATTCAACCTTCTTCTCCTTAGAGCTTCCCCTCTCTTTTGTGCTAGGTATAAAAATAAGCAGATGTTCAGTATAAATGTCAAAACAGGAATTAAAATTAACCAATCGTTTTGTAACTGAGTAATCTGAAAATTCTTTATTTTGTTTTCCTGATTTCTTGGTTGTTATCTAAATAGAACCAGGTGGTTTTGAATCTATTTTTGAACCCAAAATCTAAGAAAAAGGAAAAGCGAAAAAGGGAAAACGTACCGGGTGTCTGTTGGCACAGTCCACTGCAAAGTTGAAGGTCCTCTGGTTGATGTTGACAGGGCAGGAGGAGAAATAGGGGATTATAAGGAATATAAAGGACAGGATCTGGAAATTGTTTTTGAAAAATTAGGTAAAGTTGTTTGTAAAATCACCGCAAAACCTCCACAAAACAGCCAAATTTTCAGATTTGTGTAGAACTTCGTTAAAGGTTCCTTCACTACATGTATCCTATGTATGACCATTATCAAAGATAGGTAGAATGTGTGTTCATAGGAAAAAGTGCATAAAAAAGTCAGCGTGGGGCCCAATATTCGACGGTAATCTGAAAATTTTCTCTGGATATTCAGGTTTAAGAAGTGAAACTATGTACCTGAATAAAAATTGTCTTCCAACAAGAACGGAAACAAAAATGTGAAAAATATTGTGATTGAGTCCAGCGAATTTGCAATGATAACGTTATAGATGTAAATTGTTGGCTGACGAGCTGAAAATCCTGAATTCCTGAAATTCCATCCTCTACAGATATGCAAACATACTTTTGTCCGGTTGCTTGTAAATAACATAAAATAAGAATGCATTGAAAACCAATGATAAAAAATTTATAAACGTGAATCCAAGAAAGAATAGTATCATGAGAAAGAATTCTGGAAAGAAATTGATTGGTTGGGGGGGAAAGAAAAAATAAAAAGTAATGAGAAAGTCTGTAGAGAATTTGTTAGGCTGGTTTCACCTGTTGGTGATGTTTTTTTTTTTCTCTAAATGGCGGCAAATGAAAAAAGTAAAAGGAAAAATGCTTCAGGAGAGAAAACTTTTTATGTAAAATGAGTACAAGTAAAGTCAAAATAAAAATTTAAAAAATAAATGAGTTTTTTATTCAAAATCTTTGCTCATAAATAAAATTAAAGTTATGAAATTGTGATTCATATGGTTTCTTTCGACAAGCATACGTATTTTGTGTCGTTGGGCTATTTTTCCACCTGTTTTCATTTTCTAGCGTAGTAGGATTAGTAGGGTCTAACAATCGATAAATACAAAGAAAGGTAACAGGAGGCAGACATAGTTTAGTGTCTTTTTCTTAAAATCTTGAAATGTCTTAAATCTGATTATTTTGAATATAAATTTTCAAGGTATTCTAGTCGTGGTTACAAGATGATTTTGGCTTTGAAAAATGAGAAAATAGAGGATTTTTCATGGAGAATCGCTCAAAATGAGCTGAAATAAGGGGTATTTAAGGTTGAACTATGAAATATTTGAGTTTTTGGAGCAAAAATCACACGAAAACTAACGAAATCGGCGTATTCTTAGGAAATCCCCCAAAAGATGTGATTACAGTTAGATTCCGGCTAAAAACAAATGTTTTTGAGTAAAAGACCGACAAAAATTCTGTAATTTTTCGGCGAAATTTCTTGAAAATGACTCAAAAATCAAGATTTTCTACGAAGTAAGATTTTCAGAATTGGCCGGGCCAAAATATCTCGATTTACCGATGAATTGACAAAAAGAGGCGTGGCCAGGGAAATTTTTAAACTTTAAAACAGTTAGGGTCTTCATCTGTATGTTGGTCGGGATGTTCAGAAGTCCAGGTGCTCAAGTTGGTTCAGTTCTGATATAAATCTCTTTCCAGATATCCACAAGTCCCTATATCCACTACATCCCCTCCTCTTCATCATAATACCTCCTCCATCTCCTCTAAAAACAAACAATCTGTGCGAATCGAGGCATATGTCTTCTCCTTCTCGCTACTCCATTTCGGAACGCGCATGGCTCGTTGAAACAGAGAGAAGGATGATGTTTAGGCAATTTACACTCTCAAGTGATGCCTCAAGTACCCATATTATATACTCTTCAATTTTACGCAATTTGGAATATATATTTATCCGAATGTATATGTATCACTTTTCGTTTTCAATATCTGGTGTTATCATCCACACCGTATGTTCCCATATTTTGTGTCAGTGAAGCATGAGGAGTCTGTATGTGTGTCCAGATGTCCGGATTTCCAGGAATTGCGTTTTGGTGCTTGTCTATCATTCTATAGATGCATCAAGATACTTTTATAAGAATCTCACTTGCCTGGCGCGCCTTCGCCGCTTTTCAATTCTGGTTTTCAATATCCCCCCCCCTACCTGTATCCCCCTCTTGCCCAACACATTGGTGTTCATTACGGCGGAAGTGATTCGATATGCTGCTATACCGGCGAGGCTATATAATTATGAACAAAATCCCTCCTCCGATATTATTCTTCGCGGTATTTATTGTATGATTATGTTAATTCAGTGATGAAGGATGAAGGCCATGGAGAGGAGAGGGCTGATCCCAGACAAGTCACGCTTCTCCAATTTTATATTCATTTTGAAAGCGGAAAATTTCAAATACATTACAGTACCCTCTTCATGCTTTTTTCAAAAAATAAAATTGCCCAACATTTTTCTTTTCCCTTTAAAAACCACTTGACTAATTGCCTGTTGACCCCCTAACACCCAAAAAATGCCAAGATTGTGCACATATAATCTAATCTGTATGGAGGAGAGCACACATTCAAGTGGTTATTTGAACCAACATATCAATTTCACTTAAGGGGGGTCATTATTTGATTTATTTGGGGAGGAGGAGAGTCATTTGGGGGATTAGGGTGTCCATGTGTCCGAGAATCCGAATGTCCAGAAACCTAGGTTCTTTGGATATCCTCAGGTATGTCTATCAATCCGGATGTCCCCAAACCAATAGTTTCTGACAGATCTGACCTATCCCCTCGCTAACGGTGTAAGTATTCATAAATATGGGTGCGGGAGTAGTGGTAGACAGCTGTCGCAATTCACACACACATACAAATACCAAATATCGCCATACTCATTTTCCCGCGAGAAAATGGGGGACACCCATTAAAATTTTGATGGCACATTTTGTACTACGAGAAGCAAGCGGCTAATTGGAAATTCATAAGGTTTCAAAGTGGAGTGGCTATTGGAACGGGGTCACAGGCCTGTTACATCTAGGCCTTTATTGAAGTTTTTAGACTTAAATTGACAAATTTCAGTGCAAAATAGGACTATTTTTGAGCTGTCGTCTTAAAATGACCATAACTCTGTAGGGAGTGTCCGTACAAAAAAGTTGTCAACTACAAAAATGTAGTTCTACCTTTGTTCTGCAAAAATCATTAAAAACCTACTAGGTGTGGCAATAAGAATTACCCTGACACACTCTCAAAGTTGGACAACTTCAACTGAAAACGGTCAAAATTCCTATTTTTGCAGGGTACTGTAGCTCACCCCTGACCCCTTTTTCTAGCTGCCCCCTAATTAGCATATTCTGCGACCCATTTATATCACTTAACTGGTTCCCCCTTTCTTTTTCTTTATCATCATCATCATTATTACTTGTTCCTTTCCTTCTGCTAATTGAAAATTTATGTTCTTCCCCCCAGTCTCATTCTAAAAATTAGTGTTTTCAAAATGTTTACGTCGAATTCGCCTTATAAACCCCGCGATAAGCCCTTTTTACACCCTTTTTAGGTCCATGGAACACACACACTGTTTATAGTAGTGGTGGTCGAAAATATAAACAATGAAGTTCTGGAAAAGACCACAATGTTTAAGGACTGGTTAGGGCAAAGAGTGAAGTGTAGTTTAGTCTCTCTGACACTATCTTGGCTATTTTAAGATCTTTACAGCTACCTTTTTTGATTTTCCGGTTTCGAGACTTGCTGAAAAGGGAAGCCTTTGGTGACTCGACTTTTAAACTATCTTTAAATTTTGTTATTCGACTACGGGAAGTCCATTTCTGCTATCAAAACCGGCTAACTCTCTCTGCGTGCCGATTTATGAGCTCTCAAACTTTCCATATAGTTATGATGAAAAAAAAATTAATCATTCGGAAAGTTTGAGAGCTCATATCTCGGCTCGCAGAGACATTTAGCGGGTTTTGACTGCAGAAATGGACACCCCGTAGTCGAAAGTACCTATGTCCAAACTTATAGATTGTTTGAAAGCCACGTCTCCGAAGAATTCCCTTGTCAGATAGTCATTTTGTATTTTTTTTTCCTTTTTCTTACATTATTTTACTTCCAGATTTCCTCTCAACACCGCCTATCAAAATCCTCCCGGAGCTTTTCCCGGATTTCGACACCTCGTCAAAATGACACATCTCCTCTCTCCTCCCCGTCCATTTTTCTAACAACTTCTGTGCCTTGGGAACGACACTCGATACTAAAAAAAAACGACGGGACGGGACGATTATGTTCTTGACACGTGTCTCTCTTTTCAACTTCTCCAGCATTCTGTTCTCGCCACTTGAAAAAAGCCTCCTGTCAATTTGTATTGGTAGTGTATATAGGGGAACAGAAACCAAATGTATTCGTGGAACTTTTTCTGTCTTCTACACTTTTCCTAAAGACACACTTCATTTTTTATTCAGTTTCAATTTGAGAGTGTTTAGCGGGAGTGGGCATTTAGAATTGACTTTATCCCCACGGTAGCGGAGGTATAAAAACTAGTTAGCGGTCAGAAAAACGGTAGAGAAAGGTAAAAAATTATGCGTAATCGAGGGATTTTTTTTTGACTTTTCAACTTTTTGTGAATATCGACACGGTTCAACGCCTAGCAGTAAATTATGAGACTATTTTGTTTATTTTGTTTCTTTCAAGGGAGGTCGGGATTTCTGGCTATATCTAGTTATTTGTTAGACATAAGTAAGCCTAGAGCCTTAAGAAGGTGCTAGTGAAGCCTAGGATGTGTTCACAATCCTTTTTTTTCCATATTATGTATTAGGCCAATTTCAGATTACCCTAGGGTCATTTCAACCCATTCTGACCTAAGTTTTAGTAAATTATTCAATTTTTCTGTTCATTTCAAGAAACGCCGGGATATCTGGTAAGAAGAGACTTTAAATCAGATCTAGGTCTACCTAATCTGACTTCACTAACTGACAAAACACGAATAACTTTTTTCACTAGATTGTTCTGCAAAAACAGAAAAAAGATTTGAAATTAGCGCAAAATTTCCGTTCTAGTTATACATGTCTCGACAGTAAAACCAAATCGGTCAATTTCTTGTCCATATCACTTAACCAATTTCACTTCAGATTTTTCTAGAATTATTGAGAGAAATTTGCAACTATGTTAATTTTTAGACGTTCAGGCCATTTCAGACTAGCCTTGACCATTCCATGACAATCTGAATCCATTCTCCCATACACCTCCGTTTATGTACCCACATCACCTCCTTCTTCGGACCACCTGCCCTCCTTCATCCTATCCGTAAGCCTATCCATGTCATCATGTCAAATGTTGACTCCTCATGCTACCTCCTCTCAAATCCATGACAATTATTATTTCCCCCTTTTCCCATAGCCCTCAGGACCATCATGCACGTAATATCTATTATTTGCACCTGCCTTTTTGCACCGTTTTGTTGAATTTTAGGTTTCCACACACCCTGTGATAACTGTTTTACTAAATTTGTGCCCTTTTCAACACAAATCATCGGGTTTAGAACAGGTTCAGTCTTTTTTTTTGGTACCTTTTCTTCACAACCGCTACTCCCCCATCTGACTTCTCTGCACCTCTCACTCTACCGTTATCACTATATCACTGATACCGTTCACATTCGATTAATTTGATGATTGCTGCTGACTTGAGAAGGAAAAAGAGTAGAAGAAATGAGAGAGAAAATGGGAGAGAACTTCTGAACACACGTCGTCGCCGTCTTTCTTCTTCTCCCCTTTTCGATTCTCTCCACTTATTTGGCTTAGTTTTTTTGTGTTGACCTTGTCAAGGTAATTTTTTTTGTAGGATGGCCATGGTCTGGTACGGTGGGAGAAAGATAGTTATCTTTTTGTTAAGAATTGAGAAAAACATTGGTCACAAGGAAGTAATCGAGGAGTGCATGGTATCCCGGAAAATTAAAATGTCTAAACTTTAATTAATGCTTGTGATCTAGATCTTTGATTTTGTAGTTCGGAACTGTTTGGTGTTAGCATGGAGCTTTTTGAAATCTTTATCAAGAATTGATTGAATGAAAATCCCGCTTTTTCAAATTGTCACTTCTCGGTTAAAGGTCATACTACTCCTTTGTTCCAAGTGTCAGAAAAGTGGGCGGAGCCTATTCTGGCTGTAATTTCTAGTCTTAGATCAAGATACGGCTGTTGTGTTGTGACAACAACATAAACTAACTGATGTTATCCATAGAAGTTTATGTACGTTGGAAAAACATAGTTATGAGAAGTTAGTGAGAAGGAAAAGGGAATTTTGAAAATGTTAGTTTTTCCAGTTTAAATTAGAGTTTTCTGTCAAAATGGTTTCCAACATAACTTTACATGTTTTAATCGCACCGGCGAGATTTTTATACCGTTAGAAAATCCGTTTTTTTTTTCTATTAGTATATACCTATTTTCGCTCTAAAATAACATTTTAGTGACCATTTTATCATTTGTGAAATTTGGTCCAAAGGGATTCAAAATCCAGAAACCCTTTTTATAAAACTGCCGCTTGTTTTTTTTCGTCACCACCTCGAATTGCAATACCTAGCTGAAAATGCATGGGATATGAGTTTTAGCTCCGCCCACTAGAGCCTTTTTTACCTTCTTGAAACAGATTATCAATACTATGCTCTGTGGCTATTTTCAACAATGCTGACTGATTTAAACTTAAGTTGTTTTTCTAAGAAGTACCGTTAACATATATTATACACCAAACTGTCAAAGTGATATTTCATAGCCCATATATCCCTCCCTCATATCTTTTACTCTTCCCCGATTATCATTAATAATATCATCATTATCCTTCTCTTTCCGAACTGTTTCATCTTCTCTCCCTTATCTCTGTATACAAACATTTCAAAATCGATTAATCAAGAAATTTGTGATTGAGACGGATGAAAAAAGAAGAAATTTCGAGAAAAATCAAGTTTTCCCCTTTTTTGCTTTTTTGCGGTGTTTATGAAAGAGGCGCGACTAATCGCTTCCGATTTGCATAATTTCATTTAATTCGGTGGGATTTTGGGATTTTATTATAGAAGGTAGTTAGTGAAAGTCATTAGGTGCTGTGCTGACCTTGTATATATAAAATTGTGAAAACACTTCTTTAGTCAAACCCAATATTTTCTAATTTTCTAAAAAAAAATTCAAACTAATTCCCGAAATTCCTTCTAATAATACTAAATTACCTAAATTACCTGTTTACATTTTCCTTCATTTCCAACACCCAAAAAAAGTGAAAACAGTACCACTCAAGTAGTGTATAGAGACAAACGATGACATCAAAAAGAGAGGAAATGCCTAGCCAATTGCGTAATAAAATCTAATGGTTCGCCTTTTTTCTTTTCTAGGTAAATTACGACACTGCTGCTAGGTGATGGGTGGGTTGACTGACCAAAAATTTCGGTGCCCCGCTTATTTTTTCAGATTTTTTTTCTAATTTAGTCTTTCTTGGCCTAATCCTTCTTACCATGCATGAAAATGTTTGCGGTAAACCACAAAGACTTTACCGGGTGGCAATAAAATGTGGTGTAAACTGTAACCGCATGGGTTTTGTATCCATGCGGGTATAGAAACAATACCAGCCTAATATCTGCTGCGGTAGAAAGAGGACGATAAGATGGATGTCATAAAATGTATTTCTCGCACCGTTCTGAGAAAAAGGTCATATTAAGGGGAGAGGAATACCGTTTTTATGGGTTCTTTCGCGCCTTTTTGATTGGCAACATTCTTTCCTTTGGAAGCGTCTAATTTGACTTTCTTTAGGTTTGAAAGTCTCATAGCATAGATATAAAATCTTGTATCGGTGTTAGGTAATTTTAGAAATTAGACAACCCGCAGAAGGCCAGTGACATAGAACTCGCCGAGATCTACAGTTTGGTATATTTTTCAGTTCTCAATACTACGATTTAAGCAAGTTGCGGGCCGGCCCGTGTTGGCTCGTTTAGACCCGGTTTGCAAGTAAGCTTTCTTTCTGTACTGAACCTCAGAAATTATCAGCTCTATCAAAAAGTTGTAAACTATAAAAATGTAGCCAAAATCATTTCCAACACAATATCAATACGTTTAAACATTTTACGCCATTTCAGGACTCTCCAAACATACCCGATCGCCAATTACCCTCAACTATACAACTTGTCCAATTTCATGTTTTTTCTCCTTCGAATCTTGAGTCTTTATTCATGTAAAATCTATCCTCAAAATCCCATTTCTTGTCCCCATTCAGCACCGACGTGATTTGATTACTACCTTTCCCGTTTTGGTCGGGGAGGGGCCCCGATAGAAAAGCGCTCTCATCCGTGTATACACATCCCCTTTTTTGGTGAGGAGGACCCCTATAATTTTTTTCTTTGGCTTATTTTTTACAAAGGCTTAGCTGTTTTTTTGTTCAGTGCAACCGGAGCTCGACCGCTGGTCTTTTTTTTGACTTTTCAGATTTCAAGACTTTTCAGATTCAGACTCAACTAGGCCGCTCTCAAAACTACCTAGACCATTCTAGAATGCCAATCCCAATTTTTGACTCTGCAGTTGCAGTTCCTAAAGTGTCAGATTTCCCTAAAAATTTTTCTAAATTTCACACTTCACTGCTCCTTTCCCCCCTTTTTTTCGCTCTCCGTTCCCCCTTTTTTCTCCCACATTTTTTGAGTTGAAGAATAAGTAATTACTACACCCGGCTAGAACAGAAAACCACAACAAAAAATGTCTAAGGGAGGATCTGATCTATTTCGCGCCTAGTTTAATTAGGGGGTATTTAGGAGGAGAAGGAGAAGGAGAAAAAAGGAAAAGACGAACGAAAATTGAAGGCTATGAGAATCTGTCACGAAAGAATTGGAGAAAAGTTGCAAGATTTTTGGATGCTGTCAAATTTTGTTAAAATGAGATTCTTGGGATTTTGTAGATATTTTTTGTCAGTTTTGTGGACATTTTGGCATTTTTGAAATGTTTTTTATAATATAAAACTTATCCAACTCTAGTTTCTATTGCTTGAACAGAGTTTTAAATAAATAATTTTGCTTGATTCTACCTTATCATTACAAACCTTTCGTATCTAGAGAGTCAAAGGTGCGCCAATTTCCCAAGTGATTTCCTGAGTCGAAACTGCAACTTTTTTAGACGGTTTTCTCAGATTTCGGCTAATATTTAGCCTATTTTTGAGGTTTCAGCCGTTTTTGAGGTTTCAGCTGCCCTTTTTGCTAGCTTCATTTCAAGAAATTGTTTGAAACTGCTGAAACGCGTCAAAAGCGCGCGACACAGATCGAGTTCCTACTTTCATACGTAAAACTATCTAGATTTTTTAGTTTTCTGATTCCCTATGTTGAACTTTGACTCGAACACATCTCTACTCAATTCTCTGATCCATCATCAAAGTTTATCCGCCATTAAAAAGTGGGCGTGTCTAAGCTCCAAAAATATAGGGACCCCTCTCCCTTCCCCACCCGATATCTTTCTACCAAAGGGGTGACCCCTCTCTCCTCCTCCATTTCCTCTTCTCGGCTTCTTTATGTCGGGGGTCGTGAAGAAGAATAGAAGAACACCCACACTTCCTTTTTATGTATGCAAATCTTCCATAATTACTACCCCCATATAAATGATCCCTCTGTCATTACACTATCTCGAAATTTTGAGATTTTCGGTTTTTTCACTGCTATCCCTTTTTTATTGCTCTCCCTGGGCGCCAAAAAAAAGAGAAAAAGAGGGCAAAAAAGAGAAGAGAAACGTAAAAAGTCTATTCTTTTGGTGGTTTTTCGGATTTGCATAAAACCTCCGTTTATCATTTTTCGAGTGGTGGAGCGTTGAAAATTCCATTAAAATATTTTTCAATTTTTGGAAGGAAGGAAGATTTATGGTGATGGTTTTAGGCGAATGGAAATTGAAATTTTTGAGATTTTGAAAGAACGTAGATTGGATTTTTCTCAAAATAGAAAAGTCTTTTCAGTGCTTCATAAGTTTTGCTCCAAACGGTTTTTTTTTCAAATTTCCAGTAAATCTGTTATCAAATCGGTATTTATTCACATTTCCTAGCATTCTGAACAGTCTTCAATCAATTTTTTCAATCCCTGCAGTCATTTAATTCATAAAATTACCAGCGATTGCTCATTTTAATCAGATTTTTCCTTAAAACCATGTTCCTTTAAAAAACTTTTTCACCTATTTTTAACGGATTCATCATTTTCTCCCATCGGTTCCCGATATCTACCTACCACCCGTCGCTTTCCTCATTATCTCCCTCAAATCTATTAATTTCATGCGTTTTTTGACGATCGTGACCTATTTTTGACTATTTTCCGCTAGTTTTTGACAGAATTTTGACTAGATTTTTAATTTTTGTAAGGTTTTTTTAACCCTTTCCCATTGTGACACCGATTCTCAATCAATTCTCTAAATTTTCAGACTACCTCCAATCAGTTCATCTCTCCATCGAAAAAAAAATGAATCGAAAATGAAGTCATCTTGGTTTCCATCTCTCCTCTTCCTGTCCATCACCGTCTCCCCAACATTATGTCGAGGTATTTTGTCCTTTTATTACTAATGAGCACTAATTAGTGATCCCCCCTCTTTGACCATAAGGTCCATGTCCATATGGTCTATGACTATATAGTTTCATAGTCAGTTGAGCATAGAAGGAGGTTTCAAGTGGAAAAATATGAAGGAGGGTCTAGGAATGAGTCAAATTGGTCCCAATGGGGTTGAGTTATGGCTTAGATATCAAAAATGTTGTAGTCGTTGTGACAATTTGAAAAAATGGGGTAAATCTGAGAGAGAAGCCGCCTAAAACTGAACTTCATTACTTCATTATCCAGAAACTCCAAAAATCTCAAATTTCACTCCTCATACTTAATCCTTCCCTAAATGCACTAAATGAGCTCTCATCATCCTCCTCATCATTGCTTTGTGTGGGAGAACTGAATGAAACAATTAGTGACCCTCAGTTTGGAGAAAAGGGAACGGATCTTTGTTTGCCTTTCCTTATAAATCTCAGCTCAGAGGAAGAAATTTTGATCCAATTGACACAAATAGGATGATAGGAGCAGGAAAGGAGAAACATTTGGGGAATTAGATTAGCCTTGGTGGGGAAGTTTCGAGTCATGGGGATTCTGATTGAAAACCTGTTTAAAAAATTATCTGTTAGGGAAAAAAGGACCAAAGAGGACTGTGAACTGCATGCCGTAAGACCTGTTATAGAGGCACCTGTTCGCTGCGCTATACCTCGGTTCCCAGAAGAAATATCTGAAAGTAGTTAACTAACAAAATATAGCGTATTATTTATAGAATATTTCATCAGTTGAAACAATTTTCAAATCTTTGAAGACAGCTGAGTTATGATGTTCCAAACTTTTGCTAGTGGGTGCACCTCTATTACTGGTTTTTAGGTTTAGGCTAGGCAGGTTAGGCACAAAAAATTCAATTAACTTTAATTCTTCCAGACTATGGCCGCGAAATGCGTGCCACTCGAATGTCGGTGGTGGACTTCTGGAAGAACGAGACGAAAGGTGATGGGTTGAATGTTCGAGTGGCGCACGGAGTGAACAGCTGGCCGGATCTCGTGGATCAGCTACATGGTAAAGCATGGGTGGCTACGCATTGAGCATTGAGAAGCAGTGATTGCGTAACTCTTTTGTCGGAAGGGTGTATCAAGGGGGGTAAGAGGGCGGAAATTAGGTTAGGTACGGTTAGAGGACGGGCTAATGAGGAAACCGTCTGGCGGCAAGTGTTTTTAGAAGAGAGATGGTAATCCGGGGTGAGCAGGGAAAAATAATTAGGTGGGGTAAGGGGATACCGAATTTGAGACAGCAGCACAGTGCCATGGGAAAATATAAAAATTTTGGCCGTTTTCAGTTGAAGTTGTCTAACTTTGAGATTGTGTCATGGTAATTCTGATTGTCACACCTAGTAGGTTTTTATTGGGTCCTACAGATCAAATGTAGAGCTTCATTTTTGAAGTTGACAACTTTTTTGTACAAACACTCCCTAGCAAGTTAAATATCGACAAAGTAATTTCTCTCTCAAATTTACCAATTTCAGTGCAAAATTGTGCGATTTTTTAGCTGTCGTCTTAAAATGACCATAACTTTTTAGAGAGTGCCTGCACTAAAAAGTTGTCAACTACAAAAATGAAATTCTATTTTTTATCTGTATAATTCATTAAAAACCTCCTGAGTGTGGCACACTCTCAAAATTAGACAATTTCAACTGAAAACGGCCAAAGACCATATATTTTTGCACTTTACTCTATATATTTTCATCTGAACTGTTTGCAGAACCCTTCCTCAACAAATCCATGATGATCGAAGGTGATGTCTTTATGCAAGCCCATCGTCGTCCACGTCATCGGGCGGTTCCAGTAATGAAGGCGGACACGAAGATTGCTGATAGGATTACTTTCAAGGAATGGCTAAGAGAAGTGGCCACTATGCATAAAGGTTGGATTTTTTCTTTTGTAAAAGTGTCCTTCTGGCTAACTTCTTCACTTCAAAGACCAAAAACCACTCTTCCAACAAAAATGTTTCCGTCTCAATTGACTAAAACTAATTGTTTCCACATTCTTCCTCCAATTACCTCCTCTCCAACCCATCAATCCTTAACAACCTATGATCAGATGATACGAAACATAATACTACTTTGGGGTCCACCGCCCTCCCGACCTACAGTAATCCATCATGTCTAACCTGTCTCAATGACAACCGGTCTTCGGAATGTTTTTGTGTACACACAAAAAAGTTTGAATTGTTGGAGGAGAGAGGGGGACCAGGGGTCAGCCACGGTTTTGCGATATTTTCAGCAAGAAATTTCAATTTTGAGCTATCTGGCGCGCCTTCGACGCGTTTTGTGAAGTTTTGAGCTGGAAATTTTTTCGAAAATCCGATTTTAACTTGACTCTTTCTGAATAAATGACATTTCTTAATTTTTCGACCGAAATATCGCGGAAATAGAAAAAATCGAAGACGCTTCAAATGCGCACCAGGAAAAGCGTAGAAAAACTATATTTTTTTTATTTTTCCCACCGAAAACTCATGATTAAAGCCTCTGGCGCACCTTTAACGCGTCTTCGATTTTTTTTTCTATTTTAGCGATATTTCGGTCAAAAATTGTAACTTATCTTGAATCCTAGAATGGGATTCTTTTCAACAGATAGTTTTCTGTCAATTTTGACCTACTTTTGACCAAGTTCCAAATCTTGAGCATCTCCCCGATACACCTGTCACGCTCTCCGCATAGATTATCGACACCCATCCGTACACATTTTATGTGTTTTTGTATGTCAACTGTCGCCAAGTCCAAAACTTTACACACCTTTTTCTAGTGTTGTTGCTCTGGTGGTGATTTATGATGAGGGGGGACCACTCGACTGGTGACAGGTGCATAAATATAGGGAAGAAAAGAAAAAGGGGATTTCAACAAATAAATTTCAGCCATCAAAATCAACTTTCGCTCCAATGAAGTCGTCCGTCCAGTGCTTCAGGACCTCTACGCTAGCCAGGCTGATCCAACATCTCCGGTACTCCAGTACCCGGTTATACTCCATGCAAATGTATTCCGGTCGCCAAGAAGTGTAGAGGTGGGTCGAACTTTTCTCATTCATGATTTCCCCTATTTTCGCCTTTTCAGATGGAAGTGGACCCATCGACTTTTGTCGAGAAGGCAAAAGACTTGTTCCCGGACGCAACTCTTTCTTTGGGATGGACCAAGCAGTCTAACTTTAGTCACCTGCACCCCAAATTCAAGAAGTTGTCTTGGCGACAGTTGTTCCATATTCTGGAGTATATTAGTCGGCTCGATCAGCCAGTTATGCTATCCGTCCGGTTGTCTGTGGCGGCTCACTCGAAAGAGCAACTCCTCTGGTTGCTCGGTATGGATCAGTCGATTAGTTTGTTGCTGTGGAGTGATGCGGATGATCATGTAACAAACTGGACTCCAATCATTGAGCTGAGAAGGTCTACTACCAAGAATCGAATTCTCTACGATTTGGACCCGAAGCACAGAAAAATCTTGCAGACTGAGTCTAACGATCCTATTGTGGTAGCCACTCGAATTTCAGAACTCTACTCAGAAATTTTTGTTTTCAGACCCCACCAACATTCTCTCTGGCAGACTGGCAAGCTGTTGAGTTCACATCTTCTGGCTCCCAATTGTCTACTGTAGTCAGATCCGAAAAGGGACCTGCATTCCTTGGAGAGCCAACCGCTCTGCTCCTCTCTAAAATTCCACCTCCAATGTTCCCTTCAGAGCAAAAAATCAGTGGGAAGGTGCACTTCCTACCAAAGAAAGGAATGGAAAATGTGGATCTAGATGAGAATAGTGGCGTGTCGATTTATCTGATGGATAAGGTGCAGGATATTGACTCGCCAAAGATTAAGAACTCATTGGAGGTATGTTTATGATTTCTGACTAAAACTTTATTCTTAAATATTTAGGTATTTATTGGATTCGATGGAAAAATAAAGATCACAAATGGAGAACTTAAGAATCTACCGTACTATGAGACAAAGTCTATTGGTCAGCTACCAGAAAGTCCTTGTTACGGATTTGAAGTCACTGATTTGGGATGGAGGGTGAAGTTAGATGCATGGACGACAGAGTGTGGAGATCAGAAGGCAAGGAAGAGAAGAACGGTGTCCATTGAGTTGGATACGCCTTTCCAGAAGTGAGTTTTTAGAAGGAATTAGGTTTTGAGACTTTGCTTGGAAAAATATATACAGTACCGTGCAAAAAGATATGTACAAACCGTTTTTTGTCATGGTAATTCTGATAGTCACATCCAGTAGGTTTTTAATGAATCATACAGATCAAGAATAGAACTCAATTTTTCTAGTTGACAACTTTTTGTACGGGCACTCCCTAAAGAGTTATGGTTATTTTAAGTCAACAGCTCAAAAATCTCACTATTTTGTACTGAAATGAGTCGATTTGAGGGAGAAATAACTTTTTCGAGATGTAACTTGCTAGAGTGCGTCCGTACAGAAAAGTTGTCAACTACAAAAATGCAGTTCCACTTTTGGTCTGTTTGATCCCATAAACATTTATTTTGTGAGACAGTTAGTATTACCATGACACACTCTCAAAGCTGGGTATTTTTAACTGAAAAAGTTAAAATAAATAAGATATCTTTTTGGCCGGTACTGTATATAGATAAATATGAAAATATAACCAACAAGCATTCTTATTTCAGAAATCGCCACCTGCGCAACGTGGTGGTCTCCAAGAAAGGAGACTCCGCGATGGACTTCCTCCTCGAAGAACTCCAACACAGTGGCTCCAACCGCCTCCTGACAACCACAGTTTTCTCCACAATCCTCCTGATGATCTACCTTTTATAATTTGACTTTTCTTGAGCTCTACGACGGGTTTTGCAATTTCATTGCATTTTACAAAATGATAATGACTCCTCTTTGATTCTTTGGTGCTATTTGATATTGCCGATTGCATTTTTCTTCTTTTTAAAAACTTTTTTCTAAGGGGAAACCCTAATAGATTCTGTGATATATAGTCATACTGTCTACTTGAGACTTTCTGTTAATCCCAGTGACTCTTTTTGAATAAATATTTTAATAAACGGACCTCATGAGACGAATGACACAAAAAAACAAGAAAATTAAAGTATTTTTTTAAAATGAATGTCCTTGAAATATCATAAGTTCTCTATTTCCTTATGACTCATGAATCGGAAATCGATTCAGACGAAAAGATGAAATTGACGAATTCTCTCAATCACATCACACAAATGATAACAAGTGTTGATTAAAAATTGATAGAAAAAGAAACAAATCAACGCCTTCTGATAGAAACTTTGATAAGAAATCGGTATTTGAAGTAGAGACTTGTTTGTTTGGTTCAGAATTTTTTTATATTTTCAATTATGAAATCGCTCTTATTTCTGTTTTTATTATGTGCTGGTGGAGCAGATGCACTATTTGGATTCGGTGGATCAAAGACAACAGTAGGACCGGTAAGTTTTTAGTTTAATTTTTTTGTGAAACACGGGTCTTTCTGTATTTTTGCACTCCAGAACTGATCATTTTCCAGAAAATCTCCCTTGGCTCAGAAATAGCCGTTCCCCACACAGATGACAATCAAGAAACCGGGGAAATCGTGATCCCATTCAATGATCCGAGTACTACGACTACAAAGAGAAACCGAGCGACCACTACTGAATTGCCTATACTGAGCGTCGGTGGAATTGGTTTAGACCGTCCTCGAGGCACTGTTGATGTCCGTGGAATGACGAGCACAATGAATCCAAGGTTTACTGCTGCGACAAAGTGGGTTTTGCTGATTTTAGTTTATTTTATTTTATTTAAAGTTCAAATCTTCAGAAGACTCCCCTCATCCGACCGTAGCTCTTCTTCTGGGTGCCCCAATCGAATCGACGCTTACACATTCGGTCCAGACTATGATTACGCATTTTTCGAGTCAACTGTTTATATATTATCCAACAATAGAATCAGGGAGCGTAAACCAATTTCCGAAGAATTCCCTGATGGTCCACATGAAGTGAACGGAGCACTTTTCGATCCAGAACGAGAGATTTTGTGGTTAATTTCCGAGAGAAGTGTGTATGGATACAAGGAGTCCTCGGGTGACTGGAAATTGCAATCAGTGTTTCCAAAAGAGTTGCCATCCTCGGTGGCGTTCACTCCGGATGCTGCAATCAGGTGGCATAATAAGCATCAGGTCTTGTTGTCGAACGGTGGAAAGTTTGCACTCTACGATGAATACTGGAACAAATCTTTGATGACAGGAAGAACCGATAGCTATTTTGAGGTAAGAACTGCATGGTTTTATCTTATTAATTTCATAACTTTTCCAGAATCTTCCCGACCGTGTCCGTGGCATCTCCATATGGAACTCACGTGGTCATGCCAACGTCTTCACGCAATCTCTTGTGTTTGAATACGATTCGGAGATGAAGAAAGTGACGGGCGATGGAGTACCACTTGGCGATTTTTGGAGATGCTAAATGAGTGGAGGAGGAGAAAAAGGATGGACTTCCGGAGTGACCGGAAATAACCATTTGTATAAAAATTTGTGTATTATGCATTTTTTTTAGCTTGAATAAATTTTTTGACTTTAAATCGATTTTAATCTTGCTTTCAATTTTGTAGCTCTATTCAGGCAAGTGGCAGTAAGCTTCTAGGGTCTCAAACTTTTTAAAAAAACCGCACCTTCTGCGCTGCTCACATCTAAGTGTTTCATGAATCGTTTAGACAGATTCAATAGCCTTACCTCAGGTATTCTCAGAAGTTTCGAAATCCTTGTTTCAACAGCCCCCCCCCCCTAAAAAAGTAGATACACGGACAAAATGTTTGATTGTCCAACTGACTCTTCCTATTTGATCTCGATGTTTTCTGGACACATCGAGATGTGATGCGTCTTCTTCCAGCAATAGTGGCACTTCTTGCTGCAAGTGCATGGGGTGTCTTCTTTGTGTGGGAGCAGACATTAGATGCAAAGGCGGCCCTTCATCAGCTTCTTCTTTCTGTCCTTATATTCTGGGACATTGAAGCAGCGATCCGACATTTGGCTTCCCTCGCAGAACACACAAGCTTGATTGAACTTGAGTGGTGTTTTCGTCAGAATCCTTGTGTGGTTCAATCATCACGATAAGACAAAGTTCACTTCCGTCTGAGTTCTAAACCAATCCTAAACGTGAGCAGTCTTCGACAAGCATCCAACTTCAGCTATGGTAAATCCCGAAGGACCCGACCCACCAGCATCTGTCAAATAACCTATCTTTACTGAACATTACCAACCTATTCTGTGAGAACTAATTCTAAAAGTGAAAAAAGTTTTTGACAAGCATCCAACTTCAGCTATGGTAAATCCCGAAGGACCCGACCCACCAGCATCTGTCAAATAACCTATCTTTACTGAACATTACCAACCTATTCTGTGAGAACTAATTCTAAAAGTGAAAAAAGTTTTTGACAAGCATCCAACTTCAGCTATGGTAAATCCCGAAGGACCCGACCCACCAGCATCTGTCAAATAACCTATCTTTACTGAACATTACCAACCTATTCTGTGAGAACTAATTCTAAAAGTGAAAAAAGTTTTTGACAAGCATCCAACTTCAGCTATGGTAAATCCCGAAGGACCCGACCCACCAGCATCTGTCAAATAACCTATCTTTACTGAACATTACCAACCTATTCAGTGAGAACTAATTCTAAAAGTGAAAAAAGTTTTCGACAAGCATCCAACTTCAGCTATGGTAAATCCCGAAGGACCCGACCCACCAGCATCTGTCAAATAACCTATCTTTACTGAACATTACCAACCTATTCTGTGAGAACTAATTCTAAAAGTGAAAAAAGTTTTTGACAAGCATCCAACTTCAGCTATGGTAAATCCCGAAGGACCCGACCCACCAGCATCTGTCAAATAACCTATCTTTACTGAACATTACCAACCTATTCTGTGAGAACTAATTCTAAAAGTGAAAAAAGTTTTTGACAAGCATCCAACTTCAGCTATGGTAAATCCCGAAGGACCCGACCCACCAGCATCTGTCAAATAACCTATCTTTACTGAACATTACCAACCTATTCAGTGAGAACTAATTCTAAAAGTGAAAAAAGTTTTCGACAAGCATCCAACTTCAGCTATGGTAAATCCCGAAGGACCCGACTCACCAGCATCTGTCAAATAACCTATCTTTACTGAACATTACCAACCTATTCTGTGAGAACTAATTCTAAAAGTGAAAAAAGTTTTCGACAAGCATCCAACTTCAGCTATGGTAAATCCCGAAGGACCCGACCCACCAGCATCTGTCAAATAACCTATCTTTACTGAACATTACCAACCTATTCTGTGAGAACTAATTCTAAAAGTGAAAAAAGTTTTCGACAAACATCCAACTTCAGCTATGGTAAATCCCGAAGGACCCGACCCACCAGCATCCGCCATATAACCTATCTTTACTGAACATTACCAACCTATTCAGTGAGAACTAATTCTAAAAGTGAAAAAAGTTTTCGACAAGCATCCAACTTCAGCTATGGTAAATCCCGAAGGACCCGACCCACCAGCATCTGTCAAATAACCTATCTTTACTGAACATTACCAACCTATTCTGTGAGAACTAATTCTAAAAGTGAAAAAAGTTTTCGACAAGCATCCAACTTCAGCTATGGTAAATCCCGAAGGACCCGACCCACCAGCATCTGTCAAATAACCTATCTTTACTGAACATTACCAACCTATTCAGTGAGAACTAATTCTAAAAGTGAAAAAAGTTTTCGACAAGCATCCAACTTCAGCTATGGTAAATCCCGAAGGACCCGACCCACCAGCATCCGCCAAATAACCTATCTTTACTGAACATTACCAACCTATTCAGTGAGAACTAATTCTAAAAGTGAAAAAAGTTTTTGACAAACATCCAACTTCAGCTATGGTAAATCCCGAAGGACCCGACCCACCAGCATCCGTCAAATAACCTATCTTTACTGAACATTACCAACCTATTCAGTGAGAACTAATTCTAAAAGTGAAAAAAGTTTTCGACAAGCATCCAACTTCAGCTATGGTAAATCCCGAAGGACCCGACCCACCAGCATCTGTCAAATAACCTATCTTTACTGAACATTACCAACCTATTCAGTGAGAACTAATTCTAAAAGTGAAAAAAGTTTTCGACAAGCATCCAACTTCAGCTATGGTAAATCCCGAAGGACCCGACCCACCAGCATCCGCCAAATAACCTATCTTTACTGAACATTACCAACCTATTCAATGAGAACTAATTCTAAAAGTGAAAAAAGTTTTCGACAAGCATCCAACTTCAGCTATGGTAAATCCCGAAGGACCCGACCCACCAGCATCTGTCAAATAACCTATCTTTACTGAACATTACCAACCTATTCAGTGAGAACTAATTCTAAAAGTGAAAAAAGTTTTCGACAAGCATCCAACTTCAGCTATGGTAAATCCCGAAGGACCCGACCCACCAGCATCCGCCAAATAACCTATCTTTACTGAACATTACCAACCTATTCAATGAGAACTAATTCTAAAAGTGAAAAAAGTTTTCGACAAGCATCCAACTTCAGCTATGGTAAATCCCGAAGGACCCGACCCACCAGCATCCGCCAAATAACCTATCTTTACTGAACATTACCAACCTATTCAGTGAGAACTAATTCTAAAAGTGAAAAAAGTTTTTGACAAACATCCAACTTCAGCTATGGTAAATCCCGAAGGACCCGACCCACCAGCATCTGTCAAATAACCTATCTTTACTGAACATTACCAACCTATTCAGTGAGAACTAATTCTAAAAGTGAAAAAAGTTTTTGACAAACATCCAACTTCAGCTATGGTAAATCCCGAAGGACCCGACCCACCAGCATCCGTCAAATAACCTATCTTTACTGAACATTACCAACCTATTCAGTGAGAACTAATTCTAAAAGTGAAAAAAGTTTTCGACAAGCATCCAACTTCAGCTATGGTAAATCCCGAAGGACCCGACCCACCAGCATCCGCCAAATAACCTATCTTTACTGAACATTACCAACCTATTCAATGAGAACTAATTCTAAAAGTGAAAAAAGTTTTCGACGAGCATCCAACTTCAGCTATGGTAAATCCCGAAGGACCCGACCCACCAGCATCCGCCATATAACCTATCTTTACTGAACATTACCAACCTATTCAGTGAGAACTAATTCTAAAAGTGAAAAAAGTTTTTGACAAACATCCAACTTCAGCTATGGTAAATCCCGAAGGACCCGACCCACCAGCATCCGCCAAATAACCTATCTTTACTGAACATTACCAACCTATTCAATGAGAACTAATTCTAAAAGTGAAAAAAGTTTTCGACGAGCATCCAACTTCAGCTATGGTAAATCCCGAAGGACCCGACCCACCAGCATCCGCCAAATAACCTATCTTTACTGAACATTACCAACCTATTCAATGAGAACTAATTCGAAAAGTGAAAAAAGTTTTTGACAAACATCCAACTTCAGCTATGGTAAATCCCGAAGGACCCGACCCACCAGCATCTGTCAAATAACCTATCTTTACTGAACATTACCAACCTATTCAGTGAGAACTAATTCTAAAAGTGAAAAAAGTTTTCGACAAGCATCCAACTTCAGCTATGGTAAATCCCGAAGGACCCGACCCACCAGCATCTGTCAAATAACCTATCTTTACTGAACATTACCAACCTATTCAGTGAGAACTAATTCGAAAAGTAAAAAAAGTTTTTGACAAGCATCCAACTTCAGCTATGGTAAATCCCGAAGGACCCGACCCACCAGCATCTGTCAAATAACCTATCTTTACTGAACATTACCAACCTATTCAGTGAGAACTAATTCGAAAAGTAAAAAAAGTTTTTGACAAGCATCCAACTTCAGCTATGGTAAATCCCGAAGGACCCGACCCACCAGCATCTGTCAAATAACCTATCTTTACTGAACATTACCAACCTACACTGTGAGAACTAATTCTAAAAGTGAAAAAAGTTTTTGACAAGCATCCAACTTCAGCTATGGTAAATCCCAAAGGACCCGACCCACCAGCATCCGCCAAATAACCTATCTTTACTGAACATTACCAACCTATTCAGTGAGAACTAATTCTAAAAGTGAAAAAAGTTTTCGACAAGCATCCAACTTCAGCTATGGTAAATCCCGAAGGACCCGACCCACCAGCATCTGTCAAATAACCTATCTTTACTGAACATTACCAACCTATTCAGTGAGAACTAATTCGAAAAGTAAAAAAAGTTTTCGACAAGCATCCAACTTCAGCTATGGTAAATCCCAAAGGACCCGACCCACCAGCATCCGCCATATAACCTATCTTTACTGAACATTACCAACCTATTCAGTGAGAACTAATTCGAAAAGTGAAAAAAGTTTTTGACAAGCATCCAACTTCAGCTATGGTAAATCCCGAAGGACCCGACCCACCAGCATCTGTCAAATAACCTATCTTTACTGAACATTAACAACCTATTCTGTGAGAACTAATTCTAAAAGTGAAAAAAGTTTTTGACAAGCATCCAACTTCAGCTATGGTAAATCCCAAAGGACCCGACCCACCAGCATCTGTCAAATAACCTATCTTTACTGAACATTACCAACCTATTCAGTGAGAACTAATTCGAAAAGTGAAAAAAGTTTTTGACAAGCATTCAATAGTGAATCCCGAACGAGCCAACTCACCGCTTTCCGCTTTGCGAACCACATCTCGCAATCGACCACTCCTCCTCCTTCACGACCGTTGGTATCATCTCGATCCGCTTCAATTCACGACTGAAAAAGAAAACACTAATTTGTAAACTTAGTGAGCAAATAGGGAATATAAGCGCAAGATGAATCATGGTTATAGGGATATTTCAAAGATGAGCAAAAAAGAGAAAATAGATGAGTCACCATCCAGTACGGAGAGATAGTGGACAACTGATGTGAGCCAAGAAAATCAATAAGACTGGGGGACAGTGAGAGGGGTCTAGAAAGAAAACCGCCATCTGTTGGTCTAATATGGAACAACATAAAATTGATTTACGGTGGAGATAAGTGAGCAGGTGGTTTGTGTTGACAGGAATGTGACAATAGGAAAGTGTCTATCTAGGTCATCTTGTCTTAAAAAAGGGCATGGGAAATAGTGGACTGCTCTGTTGCGGGAGAGTTGAGGGGCAACGGACTGTGTTTTCGACAAGCATTCAATAGTATATCCCGAACGAACCAACTCATCGCTTTCCGCTTTGCTTTCCGAGCCGCATCTCGCAATCGACCATTCCTCATCCTTCACGACGGTTGGTTTCCTCTCGATCCGCTTCACTTTACGACTGAAAAAGAAAACACTAATTTGTAAAAGCCACTACCAGAAAGTTGTCAACTACAAAAAAGGAGCGCGATGGTTAAGTGATACATGTATAAATTTTCCAGCCGCTAGGACAAAATTGAAGTTTTAGAAACTTAGATACCCCGAAACCTCACAGAATCCCTCTTAACTTCCCCCAGCCTTTTCCTTAAAACCGTGCGGTTCCAGACATCTCGGCCGTATCTATCTAGACCAATGAAGATCAAGTGTACTTTTCGGGCGGTAACAATTTTACAACCTTATCTTCTCCCCTTTTCCCCGATAAACACAAAAATTCCATTGGTTTTGGTTGTATCTGTGTTCCAAATAAAACCTACTGATTGTTTGACAAGATAACCGTCTTCACCCCTCTTTTTTCCTTCAACCCCTTCCCGTCAAATCAACTGGGTCATCCTTGGAGTAGAAGGAATTTCGTTTTTCGGATTCATCTAATGTCCAAACACAGACAACTTTTGCGTCTTGCCTCCTGACAGAGAGAGAGAGACAAGACATAAGACAGTTTTCGTTTCGGGAAAAGAAGAAGTAGGAAAATGAGATGAAAATGAAGGGGAAAAGACAAAAAGTCCTTCACCTACTGACACCGAATTGTTGTGTCATTCTTTTATTCGAAATATATGAAGAAAGTGAGATATTTTCGAGGAGACGCAGATGATTTCGAAGGGCAATTTTTGAATGAGTCAGACCAGACACTGTCTGGATAATAATCCAGTTAGGATTAGAAAACTGGGAGATTTCGTAAAATTTCATTTTGCCATAAGATTTGTCATGATCATGATAGTTTGCCTTTTTTAAGTGCTAGTATGAGAATCAACACATTTTTCAGACTATTAATATTTTCACCGATGATCAAATTTGAAATTGTCTAGATTATAAGTTAACTGCGGCAAAGAGAAAACTAAAAAACTAAAATAGGAGAGTACCAAAACCTCACCACGGTATCACATGCTATTTTATCTCTTTAGAAATTCGGACCACACAATCTTAATAATAGATTTTTTCATGATCTCAGCTTGTTAGATGTAAAGCTCATAAAATAAAATTGTCAACTATAAAACAAAAAATCAAGACATATTTAACTGAAATCACAAAAATCTTAAACTGTCAGTGAATCTATGGCATCCGTGAGTTATAAATTATGAAAACTGGTGCAAACGTTTAAAAATTATTTCGAGTCTTGAAGTAATTTATAATTGAATATTCAGAAAAAGGTCAATTAAAAACCATCCAAAAATGTTTTGATTATAATTCTGGATGTTTCGAAACAGGGCCCGTAGGAATCAAAAATTGCAGTAGCATAGCTTTCAACAAACACCATATCTTTTTACATTCTCGCTCAATTCAAAAATATTCCATTTTTAATCCCCGCCACTCCTCCTTCCCTCTCCTTCAAGCTAACAACATAAAACAAGGGAGGTCTGCGGAGGGAATGGATAATTATAATTCAATCAACTGACCCGAAGGCAGTTTTTTATCCATTCCTCCATTCTTAATTGTTGCCAAGAGTAGTAGGACCACCCTTATCACATTAGCATCTTCTCTCCCTCGAGATGCTTCTCTTATCCAGAAGAATTTGAAAGTTGTATGACCTGCTTTGAGGAGTAGGGAGGCTAAAGCTAAATGAGCCAAATCCTTCTCCCTCCGCTTGGATCGTGTCGCTCGTTTTATGACACCTCAATGTGTCTTCTTCTTCTATGGAGAAACCGGAACAATTTCATGGTTGTTTTCTTTTCTCGGAGGTGTGAAACACACTTTCGATTGACCATCCACTTTTTAGGCGGTCCCTTTTTCATTCTAACACTTTCTCATCAAATAGCTGAAGCCATGAAATATGAACGAAAAAAGTTTATGGCTTATCTCGGGAATCCTTTATGACGGTTTTGGAATGAATTGGCAAAATTGTTTGGATTGAAGAATTGAGAGGGGGAGATGGGTTGTATAGTTATGGAAGAGAGAGGGGGGATGGCAAAGTGGCTTGGGAGAGAGGGAATTGAATGAATCGTTCCGGTAAATCGGCGGAGAAAGGCTATTTCGGGAAAAACTTGGCATTTCGTGAATTTGTGGCAAGTGGTTTGCTAGCTGAACGATACTATAGAGTTTAGGTTACTGTAGATTGCAGAACTTTGTAAATTCCTAGATGACTATGCATGCTTAGGATTGTCCAAATGTCTGCTCAGATATCAGAAATAGCAAAATTTAAGGCGGCTCGCTCTCATAGCCAGGACTGAAAGTCTGATTCAGGGTCTAAGCGTCCGGATGTCCGGTTTCTTACGTTCTGAGGCACATTGGTTTCAAGTAACGAGTATTCCTTGAATATCAGCTCGTCTGTCCGTCAGGTCGAGAGGTAATATTTGATCTGTCAAACTCTCGAAAGTTTACAATTTTCTTGTTAAATACTTTAGATTTCCACTATCGCTCCTTTTGGAACCACCAACTACCAAAATGTTAACCCTATTCTGACCTCCAAAACCCAACTATCCTCATTATCACCCACTCAAACAGTTTATCATCATCCTTCACAAAAATTGGAAACCCAAACATGATCTAGTTTCATTTCGCCCATCCATTTTTCATAGTCCGAATGAATGACCCCATCAACCTTGCGCAACACAGACTGCACTCTCTTCCTTCCTTCTCGTTTTCACTACCCCCATCAGGAATTTCTTATCCCTTCTCGCTCTCTGCCTGTATCCTTTCGATTTGGTACTAGTGACACGGATCGGTCACCACACCACACCATATCTCTTTACCCGATCCTTTTGAGAGAGGGTTGGCCTAAATTGGAAGGGACATGATGTCCTCCTTTTTTCGCTTTCCTTCTTTTCTTCCTTCACTCGTTTTTCTTCACTTCTTTAGATATCTTTTCACTTCTTGTGGATTTTCGTCTTCGTTTGCTATCAGTTGTTGCTGGTTGGCCCAGCCCCCTCCCTGGTACTGACACGCTCCGTATCTTTTGGGATTCGATGATGACCTCCTATCATTGCGGCCCCCTCTTCATTTATTTTCATTTTCATTCGCGATCTTTTTGATTATTTTAGAATTGAGTAGTGATGGCTGACCTTTTCCACTGTGATATGGGGTCCTGCATTTGTAATTTATCAGGCGTTCATCTTGAGCTTATCTCATATTGTTTTATGTATTGAATATATTCTGATGATCCTTCGATATTGTCGAAACCTGAAATTTTACACCTCAGGCTTTCAAACCTAGGCCTAGACTAACTTTTTAATGTTACCTGATAGTTTTAATCAAATACTGTAATTACCTACCTCGATTTCTTAATTTCCTATGATCCCGTTCTGAAACTTAAAAAAAAAGTTTGCTCCCAATAATATCTTTTTAAAAAATCATTTTCGACCTCAAGACCTAATTATCCACTTAAACTTAATTTTGATAGTTTTTATTACCTGAAAAAACGTAAAAGCAGACATTTCTTATTCCGTGTTTCCATAAACGTGGACATCCGGACAAACAGACACAAAGACATTTCAATGTACGAAAAATATCGTTAGCCAACAATCATTGAGCTACCTGTCAATATTACAATATGAAAAAGTAAGTATTTATAAAATTATAATAATTATCACATTTTACTATGATAGCAAAACATTTCCTTATGCCTCTACGTCTCCATTCCTTATACCCTAACCTATCCCCCTCCACAAAAAAACCGTCAAACCCGTCCAGGATCTCCTTGACCACTACTATCCCGACTAGCTAACTACTTGCCACTTCTTTCTTTCTAAAATACCAGCGAAAGTTATTATTATTCTACACTCCCCCTCTCTTCCATAGAAATCCGTTAACTTTCGCGCCTCGCCTCGCTTATTACACAAATGTAATATGTCTCCTCTTGTCTTCTTCCCTCGTTCATACAACAATATGTCTCGAAAAGGAAGGCGAAGACGATAAATTACAATAACCTAGATATTTTGTCAAAGATTCCAGAGAAAAGATAACCTACTCTCGTCTGTGTGTTAGGATTCCACGGGGAGTAACTGTTGTCCAAGGTCGGATACTTTTGGAGAGATGCATATCTTTCTCTTATCCCGACCGTACATTCCGGCCATCCCGATGACCGGGAATCTTCTTTTCGCGCCATTATTATTATTAGTAGTTGTGTTGTTCGTATTGTTCATTTCGACGCTTTTGATTTCGAAAAGATTTTTGAAATTCCTGGAATTTAGTAGTTTTGAGTGTGAGATTTTGTGAATTTTGTGAAAAAATGTGAATTTTGTTGTTATGAGCAAAACTATCAGGTTTACAGTAATCCGTTATTCGTTCTTAGCGAAAACTGGATATTTACCATTCGTAGAAAAATTTCAGTCTCACAATCGAATTACAGTTTTTGTCTTTAAAGAATGTATTGGGATTCTGTAATAGTTTTTTAGAAACATATTTGACTTTTGCATTTTCGAGCTTGAATAATGGTTATTCAAATAGTATTTTTCAAACTCGCCACTATATTACGCCCTGCCCTATGTTACGTTCTTTGATTTAAGATAATCTGGCTCTCAATTTTTGTAGTTTAGCTTTTTTCGTCATTCTAGAAAGTTACAACTTCATAGTCTGATCTGTTTGCTAAAGATGTTACGTTTTACGACGTTTTGTGCGTTCAGAGAGGGCTCAAAGTAGTAAACTACAAAAATAGGAATCTAGAGTCCAAAATCTTTAATTTTAAAACAAAACTTTAAAGTTAACCTAGCTTGACATAGACCGAAACGGCTAAACTTAATTCTCAAAGTTTAAAATTTTCATCTTGACAGTATACCTTGCTATTCGAAAGGACCAAAATTTAGAATATTTTCCGTCTAAACCTATGTTAGCCCTCATATAGCTATCATTATCCCCCTCAATTCCCGCGATCGCTTTATCTCTCCCCTAAAAACTAGCAGTGTCCATCCAATCACCTCCCCTTCACAAATCCACCAATTAACTATACATCTCATCATTTCGGCTTCATCATCATCATCATCCGTTTTTCCAATCCCACCCATCATCATCATCGCCCCCCCCCCCCTCCTACTTCTCCGCCACAATCCCCAAGATTCCCGAAGACGTGCCCAGCCCAGTAGAACGATGAAAAACTTGCTAGATGTGAATCATCTCTCCGTAGTGGTGGTGTGCTTATAAAGTTCACAACAAAAGCCACATTCCGATAGATGGAAGAGGAGAGAGAAGGATACTCCCCCCATCTCACTTTCACACTTTATTTACTCGGCCTACTTTCACTGCGGGGAGATGACCTCATGTCTCCTCTCAAAAGAAACATTCACGCTTCTTAGTAGTAGTTTTCCGGGAGACTGTGTCCAATGTGTCCTACTTGGACACGCTCACTCAATTGCTTACATCTTACTTTTTCCTCTTTTCTGTAATCTGTAATCGGACTTCTTATCAATATATCATTTCAGGCACGAACCTACACGACAAGCAATGCGCCTGTGCGTATTGCTCCTAGCTGCCTTAGTGGTGGCCACAGGTAATCAATTTTCAGCACTTTTTGGCATCTATAATAATTTTACACTTTAGAAGCCGTCGATCCGTGCAAACGACAACCATTCCGCGGGCGGTGCCCATCACAAAACGGGGAGACACCGAAGAGATCACAATTTGTGCTGAGATACTATTTGAGGAACGGAGAATGTGTCAGTTATCCATATGGACACTGCGCCACGGACCCATCTGAACCAAACCTCTACCGGTATAAGGAAGAGTGTGAGGACGCTTGCATCAGTAACGCCCCAGCTAACTTGGGAGTGCCAAAGAGCACAACCGAGGACTATCAAAAGGTAAGTCGTCTCCCACTATCTCACAAGCATGATCTTGCATGAATATTCTCACTGGTTTGACTGTTTCGCTCACTAATAACCTGTTCAGGAAATCTTGGCGAAGGAAGTCAAGAGAGTCGAGTTTTATGCCACCAGCACGTTGAACTATGGTCCACCTGGTACTAAGCAGACACCACCAGAGACCCCACCGAATGTCTACACTCTCCCAGTTACCACAACCACTTCAGAGACCACTACTAGCACTTACACCTACCCAACAACTACTATTAGAACCACTGAGACTCCTACCACCACTCAGACCACTACTACAGAAGATCCTCAACCATTTGAATTCCATGAGGAGGGAAACCGAGCTACCGAGCCAGCGGAGCAAGTTGATGAGCAACCATTTAACTTCAATGAGCACGATTTGGGCACCAACCAACAACCAATAACCACTTCTACCACAGCTCAATCAGAGACCACAACTACCACTGTACAGGTTACAACCACAACTGAGGCAGCTACCACCACTACCGAGGAACCCACCACCACCACTACAGAGGAGCCAACAACGGCGACTGAGGAAGCCACCACCACCACTGAAGAAGTCACCACAACTACTCAGGAGCCAACGACGACTACCGAAGAGGTCACCACCACCCGCATGTCATCAACCACTTCCACCACCACTCAAGCTCCAACAACAACTTCCACTACAACTCAACGTCGTCAGACCACCACTGAATCTACCACCACCGCTACAACAACCGAGGAGTCTGTGCCAACGACCCGCGCGCCACGTACCGAATGTGAGCGTCGTCGTTCTTCTGCATCGACGTCTTCAATTCGTGGAGGATTTGTGCCAGTGTGCACATCATCTGGAGACTTCGAGCGTGTTCAATGCGAGACCAACGGACGTCAATGCTTCTGTGTCAACACTCAAGGAATTGAGGTGCCAAACAGCAGAACCAGAGATGGAACCAGACCGGATTGCTATAGTGAGTTGCTATAGTCAATGATTTTTCAGCATTGTGTAATTAAACTTTATGATTTCCAGGCATCCAATCCTCCCGCCAAGTCAACACTAAAGAATGCGTTGGAGCCAGCACCGCAGGTCCATGCCACGGATCTTTCCAACGTTTCTTCTACAACGAGGACTCCCAAAAGTGCGAGCAATTCACCTACTCTGGATGCGGAGGAAACGGCAATAACTACGAGTCTCGTGAGGCTTGTGAGGATCGTTGTGCTCCACCACCAGTTGGATTACCAAAGTGCGAGATTGGAGAGCCACTGAAAACCAAAATCGGAGTTCCAGTCAACTGTGCCAAGACTGATTGTCCATCTGGCTATAGATGCAGTGTTGTCCAACACTCTAGTGTTTGTTGCCCAGAGAATAACAAGGCTGGTGAGTTAAATTTCTTTGCCTTTGAGATTTTCAATATCTATTTCATTACAGTTGGTCTTCAAACCAGCGGCCGTGCCCACCGCTGCTCCCTTCCAAAGGAACGCGGGCCATGTGACAAGTATGAACTCCGCTTCTACTTCAACCCTGACCTCAACGAGTGCAAGTACTTCTTCTGGGGAGGATGCGAAGGAAATCATAACAACTTCGAGCGTGTCGAGGATTGCGAGAACTCTTGTGGAGTTCAAAAGTCCGGAGTCACCAACCGCCCAAATACCGAGATTCGTACCACTCAAGGAATCAGAATCACTCCAAACGGAGGAAAGTTGAGCTGGGAGGAGACAAGTGAGGAGGAGGACTTCCCAACCACCACTCCATTAGCTCCAGCTCCAACCACAGCTAGACAGACTCCAAGAGCTCCAGCTTCAGTTCACACCACTCAACGTGCTACAGCTCCACCACCGACTACTACGACCACAAGAGCCTCCAGAGTGCAAGCGACTCGTGCTCCAGCTCCAATCGTTGCTGACGAGGATTCAGAAGAGGTTGAGGAGGAGGTCACCGAGGAGCCAGAAGAGTCGGATGACAAGGAGACACCAATCCACGTGCAGCCACCAGTGTCTCAACAAAATACCGTATTGCTCGGAGGTATCGATGACATGACGACTGACTCGGGTTCGCTTTTCTAACGCTTTTAAATATGTGTTTTTGAGTTGCAAAAAGCTTCAAGGTTCTCAGTTTTTGTGAAGTCTCTTTTGTCAATCTTTTGATCTATCAAAACTTTTTTCCTAACTTTTTCATAACCTCACTCTTTTTTTTCACTTCACCAGTATGTAACCCAACTTTGTTTCCAGTCAACCGCTGCCTTCACCCACAAGACGCCGGTAACTGCCGCGGACAATTCGTCCGTTGGTTCTTCGACGACAAGACCAAGTCTTGCGACGTCTTCACATATACCGGGTGCCAAGGAAACGGAAATAACTTCGCTAGCAAGGAAGAGTGTATGGCAATCTGTCATAAGCCAGGTAAACCGTCTGAAAGAGACTTCCGTACAAACAGATTGAAATTTTGTAGAACCAACTCCATCTGCTACCCCAGACTTCTCTCAAGTCTGCGTCAATGACGTTGATGCCGGAGAGTGTAACGGAGTCTTCGAGAGATTCGCTTTTGACGCCGAGACCCAAGACTGCCGAGTGTTCACTTATGGAGGATGCGGTGGAAACGGAAACAACTTTGCCACGATGCAAGAATGCCGTTCCAGATGCGTCACTGCCACCAAGAAACCACCAGTTTCCACATGCGAAGCCGATATTGATGTTGGAGAGTGTGCCGGAGTTTTCTCCCGATTCGCTTTCGACAAATCCATCAATGCCTGCAGATCATTCACCTATGGTGGATGCGGAGGCAATGCTAACAACTTCGCCACCCTCCAAGAATGTACCAACAAATGCGTCAACCGTCCAGTTTGTCCAGAAGCCCCAGCTTGCGACACCAACAGATGCCAACTCGTCAACGACCGTTCTGGATGTCCATTCTGCTCATGCCCACCAGTCAAACAAGCCTCCCCGCCTGGAACCATCACTCCACCAGGGCCAAGAGACAACCTTCCAAACTGTCCAGCTTTTGAAAGATCCGCTTGTCACGAGCCATGCATGGTCTTCCACAACCGTCAAGGATGTGAGGAGTGCGTGTGCCCACATACTGCTCCAACTCCACCACATGTCCCAACGAGACCACTGACCACTCCAGGAGTTCCTCAACCACCAAGCCCATCGAGAAGATTCGAGGCTGGACCACCATCACCAAGAACCACTGAAGCAGCTCCACCAGCTCCTGCTACTCAGCCAGCCAGACAATGTAAGTGACATACCCGAATTATCCAAACATTTCCAATTTTTTAAAAATTTCAGTCGCTGTCAACACCCTCCAACACCAACAAGTCAAGCCAGACCAGATCAACTCTCTTCCACACTCCATCGCCACTCAAGTTCAGGAGAAATGTCTTCAACCAGTTGAGCCAGGACCGTGCAAGAACTTTGATGACCGTTGGTACTTCAATATGGATGATGGAACCTGCCACCCATTCAAGTATGGTGGATGCGCTGGAAACCGTAACCACTTCTTCACCCAAAAGGAATGCGAAGTTCATTGCGCCAGATTCTTGAGTGAGTTTTTTTGATTGATTTTGCATTTTTGAATGAATTAGATAATGGAATGTAAGATAGCTTTGCACCCCTCATGTCATGCACGCTTTGAAATCACTTCAGGCGGTTCGGCGACCTCGTCTACTGCACTTCCCCCGCATGTTAACTTCTCACCCACGTCTTCTTCTGAATTGGAGGCTCCCGATACTCCTGAAACCCCAACTCCAACCACTGAGACTCTCGAAGCTTTCCCTGCTCCAAAACTTCATCATCGTCAATTCGCCTCCCCGATTTTCAAGCCAGTTGTCCCTCAGAACTATGGAAGTGACAAGATCGACTCCTACTCGCCACCAAGTCCAAACAGTAATCTTGTTGGATTAAGTCCTCCAGTCCACCCAACGTATTTTACCTATAACGGTCAGGACCAAGGACAACGTAGAGCGTTTTCTGCTGGAAACCAAAATACCGAGAACCGAATCGAAGTTGGTCAGCAGCTTGAGGCGTTCGGAGGTCAAGCGTTTGCCAGAGGAAGATTCGACGGAAGACAAAGGTTTGAGGTTCCAACTGGAGGAATTCATCAAGCTCCAGAGACCGTGACGTCTTCAGTGCCACCAGTGCCACCAGTTCAACAAAGAGGAAGATTCGATGGACGGGAGAGACTAGCTACCCCAGAGAACAACTCACATCGTCATCTTGGAGATGTCACCACCTCGAGAGCACCTGAACACGCCCCAGAAGACATCAGTGCTCCTGAGGTTCCACAATCAAGATTCCATCAGAAAACTCGTATTGTTGATGTACCAATCGAGGAGAGACAGTTTGGAAGAGAACCAGAAGTTGAACCAGAATCTGCTAGACCTCAAGAAACAGTCAACAGACGGCCAGAAGCCGCAAGAGCATCTGGAGTACCTTTGAGACCACAAGAATCCTTTGGAAGACCCCAGCCTCTGCCAACTATTCGGCCAGAAATCCGTCAAGAATCCCGACCCACTCAAAAGCCCTTCTTACCTCAAGATCATACCAACTCAATTCGTGTGACTTCCCAACAAGCCCGCGCTCCAGAATCCACTATCATTGGACGCCCAGTATCTACATTCCAACAACACTCTGTCACTTCTGAATCCTCCAGATTCCCTCATCGTTTTGTCACAACTACTCAGGCACCAAGACCCGAAACAAAACAGACTCCATGGTTCCAATCAACCTCAGCACCATGGTGGCTTAGAAGCCCGGCTCCTGCAGTAGTTCCAGTTGTTCACAAGAAACGCCCAGAACTAAAAATCGAAAAACTAGAGAAGGAAGAAAGTTCCGGTGGTCCAGCGAGATTCAACTTCGACCCATCCCGTTACACTTTCTACAACGGTGACTACTTTGGACCAACTATCCCAGGAATCCGTATCAATCAGACACAAGGACTCTTCGTCCAAGGTGGAAGAGGTGGCGAGTCAGATGATAAGGAGGCACAGGAAGCATTCGAGCAATTCAAGCAATTGTCGAAAGGGTTCCAGGCGGAGGCTAACAAGTTTTTGGAGCAGGAAAAGAAAGCGGGTCGTACTCCGCAACAGGGATCGTTTATAATTGGTTCAGTGAAGGTTGGAGATGAAAATCCAAAGAAAGGTAAGGAGCACCACAGCACTAACCACAATAATTAGCAATAATTAGTTACTTCTATACATAAATGCATGAGTCTGCATGAGCATCCCACCCTCTTTCAATCAGTTTCCTTTGTTCTAGGCATTCACGACGATGAGGATGACGAGGAGTCCATCGAGGAGCCAGAGCGTCCACAACGGCCACGTATCCATGGTGTCCCAATCCAGCCAACTGTCCCACTTGTAGTCCCCACCTACTCCTCCCCTATCCCAGCGGTGCGCGCGCCAAATGGTAAGATTGAAGGACTCGAGACAATCGGTGCTCACCAGGAGCCACACCCACCCGCACCCGCAACAATGATCGTGCCACGATTGCCAAGTGCACGAATTCAAGGATTCCAAGTCACCAGACCTAGTAGCACAACCACCACCACGACCACCAAGGCTCCAACCACCACCACGGAGACTTCGGAGGAAGTTCAAGAGGTCCATGAGCCAGTGCATCGTGAGCCAGAAGACGTTCAACCACTCCCAGTCATCAAGGAGGTTCAGGAGGAGCAAAATACCGGAAAGGATGTGCAATTGGTAGATCTCGAGAAAGTGAATACTGTAAATACCCTATCTGTACCCAAGGCTCAAACCCCAACAGAAGATTTCGATAGAGATATGATGTTGGGTAGTGGAGAAGGGTCGGGCACGTCTTCTGAATTTGAAATGGCATCCGAAGAGGTAGAGGAAGAAGTAAAGGAGAGACACGAGGAAGTCGTTACTACCACTGAAGAGGTTACAACCGTTGAGGTTACCACCCCAGAAGTTGAGACCACTCCAGAAGTTGTCAGCACTACCACAACTCTTCCATCTTCAACACAAGTCACTTCTACGGAATCTCGATTCAGAGCCACTTCAGAAGAGGTGACTTCCACAGAAGTTGTCTCCGAGATCGCAACCACCACAACTCCACTCAAAAAGATCCAGATTCGTCCGCGAGTCTCTAGCACTACAACCACAACCACCGCATCCCCATCCACTCAGACCCCATCAGTTCCCTCCACCACCTCGCAGGTCCACCACCACTCCCACCCAACCCACGGACCCGAGACAATCACCTCCTCCGAATCTGGAGAAGTCGTGTCCGACTTCGCCTTCAACTCGGACGAGGAGCACGATGAGAACACGGAAATTGTTGAGACTTCTTCTGCAGACTCTTCTGCCAGAGCAGCCGGATCCAAGACTTTGGACGCTGTAAAGGCGCTGGAGACCAGGAAACACGATAAGGAGCAGGAGAATGGAATTAGCAGACAAATGGAGAACATTAATATCGATCTACCAGGTGAGCATCATCGAGAGTTCATACAATATTATTTTTATCTTTCAGAATCCGTTGTTACCCTTGCCCCAACTCCAGTGACCACCACTACCGTACCACCAACCACGACTACCTTCGGAACTACTCCACAACCACACTTCGAGCCAAAGTTCGACGGAAGAGTAGTCTGCGCCATGCCACCAGACGCCGGAGTTTGCACCAACTTGACACCTCGTTGGTTCTTCAACAGCCAGACCGGACAGTGCGAGCAATTCTCATACGGATCGTGCGGAGGAAACGAGAACAACTTCTACGACAGAAATACTTGTGAGCGCAAGTGTATGCCACGTAAGTTGTCTTTGTCTTCTACATCAACTCAGGTTCTCTACGTTAATTATTTCCAGACCACGTCATCCTCGCCCAAGTACCAGACCGTTGCTCATACGACAAAGACTCTGGCAGCGGAAAGGGATACAACGTCAAATGGTACTTCAACATGAAGAACCTCCGTTGCGAGCAGTTCGTCTTCGAGGGACTCGGCGGAAACACCAATCAATTCGAGACCTTGTCCGAGTGTGAGAGAATCTGTACCCCATCTGGACCAAAGACCCCAACTCTTCCACCACAACCAGTGCAGGAGCTTCCAGAGGAGATTATCACGCCATCCCTACCAGCTGTCCCAGCTGCCCCAGCTGTTCCAGCTCTCCCAGTTGTTCCAAGACTCCCAATCGGTGCTCCTGGATCTAACGGACCCCGACCAGTTGCTCCACCACTCCCAACTCCAACCACCTTTATCTCAACCACCACTTCTACTCCATTCGAGGATTCCGAAGAGGTTTATGATGATGAGCCAGAGGAGCCAATCATTGTCCCAGAGATTAGCAGTGTGATGCCATCGGATCTTGCTAGTCACAACATCAATGAGAACATTGAGTTGAGACTTCCAGAAGTCGCTCAGACAGTTCAACCAACATTTGCTCCAGCTCCAACTTCTCCAACAACTCAAGCGCCAACAACTACGCAGCCACCAACTACAGTTGCTCAAACTACCGTTGCCCAGACTGCTGCACCAGTCGCCGCTGTTGCTCCACAGGTCCCACAAGCTCCAGCTCCACAAGCCCCAGCTCCAGTTGCTCCAGTCGCTCCAGTATCCCGCCCAATGGTTCCTGTTCAACTCCCAGAGACTTCAGAGACCCCATCTGAGCCAGCCGCACCACAACCGCCAACTGTCCAAACTTCTGCTCCAACCGCCCCAACAACATCTACCCCACTCCCACCATCCCTCGAGCCACGCCCACCAGCAGCTCATGGAGTAAAGAATGTTGAGAAGGCTACCTCCACCTACAAGGCGGAGCCAGTACTTGGTCGTGAGCACATTCCAACTGCCAACGACGGTCAACCACTTGTTGCACCATCTCCAAAGGAAACAGTCAACTACCAGACTGGAGAGGTCAAATCGAAGGCTGCTGGAATCAAGAGCTTCGATGAGTCTCAAGGAGGAAAGCTTTCCGTAGACATTTTCAACAAGGCAGGTCCAACTAAGTCAATCAACGGAATGCCAGCTTGTGCTAATGGAAGAACCGAAGTCCGTTATTCCGACGGCCGCCCAGTCATGTGTCTCCCAGGAAAGAATCAATGTCCAGATGGATCATCTTGCTACTTCAACGGAATCGACTTCTTCTGTTGCCCAGAAGAGGAGGATCCATACGATAAGCACGCCTTCGGTGGATATGGAGGAGATGAGACAAAGAATGGATACAAAGTTTTCGGAGCCTTGAACATCAGAAGACTTATGGATGAGGTGCCACTCCGCCAGAAGCGTCAAGCTCAAGTCAACTTCAACATCGACTCAGTTGTTGCTCCACTTCGATTTGATGCTGAGAAGCCACGTCAAGTGTCTCGTGCTTTGAGAATGAAGAGCTCCCCAGCTGTTCCACGTCATGGAGCCAACCCACTTTGCATTCAACCAGTTGTCAAGGGATCCTGCCAAGAGGCTCATCTTAGATATTACTATGATAGAGTGACTGACTCATGCAGACTTTTCGAGTACTCTGGATGCGACGGAAATGCCAACAACTTTGGATCTCTTGAGGATTGCCAGAGACTTTGTGTTCTTAACATTCAAAGTGAGTTTACCTATAATCTTTCCTGACAATATATGTATAAAAACATAAATGAGATATTTCAGGCATCAAGAACGGCCAACACGCCACCACTACCGCCGCGCCAATGATCACACCAGAAGAAGATGAGAAGCTGGCTCCAGGACAGTGTCCAGGAGGACGTGCTCCACTCGGAGGATCTTCCCCAGTTCTCTGCGGAAACTCCACAGAATCCATCGGATGCCCAACAAGCTATTATTGCCGTAGAGGACCACCAGATGTCTGCTGTCCAGGAACTGATCCAAAATTGAGTGAGTTTCATGGTTTGAATTGCTTAGGACTCTCCTCATTCTTTATTTTTCAGTGCAACCTGAAGAAATCGTCAAGGATGTTGGCCGCGGAGTCGTCAAGAACGAATCCCATATGCCACGTGGATTCAACCGCCAGATCTTCCTCTCAACACCAAAGTACATGTGCCCAGACGCCGCTGACCCACTGATGTTGGAGAATGGAGAGCCAATGCTCTGCGGATCCGGATTCGATGGAGTCAAGATGTGTCCAAAGGGATATTACTGTGCAATTGACAGTGCCAGAAACTCGAGATTGTGCTGCCCGCTGTATGGAGATGCTCAAAGAATTGCTCAAGAACAGGTGTTCGCTCCAAGAATGGCCTCTAATACAGAGACCACTACTGTAAGATTGGTGGAAGACGTTGAAGTTGGAACCGAGGAGGATGAGGAGGAAGAGGAGGAAGGAGAGGAGTTTGTAGCTCACTTGAAAAAACGGCCAGAGGATAAACCAGTTAGTGTGATTGAGGATTTGGCTAAGCAATCGACTGATTTGAATGAGGAAGATACTGTATCAATTGATATGGGAGATGAGGAGAAGGAAGTTGAAGAGGAGATCACGACGACAACAGAGAAGATGATGGTTCAGGACAAAAGTGTGTGCCAGATAAAGCCAGCTGAAGGTAAGTGAAGAATAGAAAATTCACGGGGTCTGGGAGAGAGTAGATGTAGTGCGCTCAGCTGAAATCAGAGAACAATTTTCGAAAAACTGGCCAAAAATTCGTGAAAACTTACATACCGTAAAACCTGTAATAGAAGCGCCCCAGAGTTTGGAGCACCCTATCTTGGCTGTCTTTAAAGATATGGAAATGTTTTCAACGAAAGAAATATTTTATGAATATCAAACTATATTACGTCAGTCAGCAGCTTCTGATATTTTATTTGGAAACCGAAATGTACCGCTGCGAACAGACATCGCTAGGTGCGCCTCTATTACAGGTTTTACGGTAAATCGTCTCGAAAAATGGTAGATTAATCAATTTGCCACAACAAAACAGCGAATTGAAAAAATTAAAAGTTGAATTTGTCTCCAAGTCTAGTCCCCCTCCCAGGCCCCGTAAAAATGATCATAGTTATTGATCGACGTGGCAGCACATGTGACATACACAATACAGATTTCCACATCTGTTTAGACAAATAACTTTCTAGATTCCAGAACATTTAGGCATGATCCTTATGTTCCTGACTAAAGTAAAACTCATTTCCCTATAATTCCTAATTCCAGGCCGTGCATGCACCGAATCCGAGACACCAACTCGCACCAACCTTCAATTCTTCTACTCGCCACGCGACAAACGCTGTAAACTCTTCTTCTTCCGTGGATGTGGAGGAAATTTGAATCGTTTCGAGAAGAAGTCCGATTGTGAGGCGTTGTGTCTTTAATTCCTTCCTTTTTCCCTTCTTTTTTCTTTATTCGTTTTCTCAAGATTTTCTCATTTCTTCACACCAAAATCTCAGTCTTTCTCTTTTTTCACTGTCTTCTTCACTTTTTTCTTCAAAATGTTTATCAAAACTTCCCAAAACTGTTGCCAAAAAACCCACAAATCCTTCAAACATCCCCCTTCAAACCGAAGCCTTAATTTTCTGTACGTTGTACTCCCTTTCTTATGCTCCTGGGCTCAGCCGACCTAATAATATGTGACGCCTTTTTTCCCAAAAAAAAATGTTAATAATTTAATAATATTTGTGTTTTTTGTTTAGATTTAGAAAAAAAATGAATTAAATTATTTATTTAATATTGTTGTGGGCATCGGGATACACAGACAGGCGACTCAGGATATTGAGTTTTCCCGAATAAAATTTTTTTGCAGAATTAAGAAAACGTATTTTTGGGTGCACATGGCCCGGGAGAATTCAGATAAATTATATTCCTATTCAAATGACATGGTGGTAGGTCAAAGAATAGGAGTGTGTGATCAAAACACACGTATTCCTGGGATTATTACAGAATAATAGTTTGAAATAAAAAGAATAATAAGAATATAATTGGCCCCGCTTCACATTAATTTTTCCTATTAATTCTATGAATTTCAATTTTCAAAGTCTGCAGGCAGGAGCCACGGAGGAGAATTTTAATTTTAAATTGGAATTTAGAAATACTGGTGACTTCATTCTTTTTTGTGTTCTTTGTCGAAAGCATTCAGCTGTCTTTGTTCTGTTAAATGTGGTATTCAGTTAAATGTGGTATAGCATAATTTTTTTATATATGTGGAGAAATCTGAAAAGTTACAGTTATCTGAAAATTATCTGAAACTTGTTCATAGATTCAGAGTTTTCAGTTTTATAGAACAAATGCCTTCCAGAAATTTAATTACAAGCCACACCTGGCGTTCCGTCGGCGCGTCTGTTTGTCGACTTTTAAATGATCCGTTTACAACTGTACTTACCGTAAAAACTGTATTTTTACGGGATGGCGTTATTTTTTTCAAATTTTGAGCATACAGGAGGTGCCGTTATAACACTTATACTCTCTACTCTCTTTATACTCTCTTCCCCAGATAACTTACTAAATTCCTAAAACCCTTACTAAGCCTCCGTTCAAAAACCAACTGAAAAAATCTTTATCACATGCTCTATATCATTCTTTGCACCTAAATCTCGCGCATCTTTCTTTTATTCCTTATTAAAGTAATCCCGTCTTAATGCTATACATGTATCTAGTGTGATCGGTCGGTCAAAAATCATGATAGCCGGAAAGTTTGTTTGACGTGTGAGAAATGTTTTGAAAGCAACCAGTTCACCAGACCAGGGATGAATTTGAATGAATGATTGTTCTTTGAAATCCTCAAATAGTTTTCACCTGCTTCTGACCCTGCCATTTAAACATTTCAACGAGAAAAGAAATTGCGTTTCTCGTTTTTAATAATCAATCAAATTTAACTTGACATGTGCATCGCATATGTTTTATTTTTGATTTCTAAAATCGTTTTGAGTGGTCTTGAACTTGCTTATTGCTTTCAGGATAATCTAATTTTTAGTCTGCGGGAGAGGTTTATGTATTCTGAGAAAATCGAAAATTTGAAGGTATTTTGGTTCAGAATATTAGGTTAATAGGTATGTCAATTTCTTAGAAGTTATTGAGACGAGCTGATTTTTGTTTATGTAGTCTGTTAGTCAGCTTGGAGATATAGGGCGTGACCTAGATCATTAGAAATCTGAGAACACGATGATACCAAATATATATTCAGTTTTTGCCTTTGAGACTTCGTATTCAAAAAAAAACAAGGTCAAATTTTGGACCGCTGACAAGTCATAACCTAGTCTGTGCTAATGTAGCAACCATATCTCCTTAAAATTCTTCCAATTGAGATCAACTCTTTTAGTAATATAATTCAAGACACATTCTATATTTAGAATACCTTTTTTCTGTTTCTGATTTTTGATTTAATAAAAGTGTTTCACATGCGCAAGATCAAATCCCAATTTATGTCAGAAATCGCTTCCCCTATTTTGTTATTTTTTCGTCATTTCCTGGTTTTTGCTAATTTCTGGAACCACCCATTCATGAAATAGAATCCTCTTGTTTTCATCTTCCCCCTAAGTCATCATTTATCCAAAAAAAAGCAAAATAAGGAATTAGAAAAGGTAGGAGGGGAAAAGGGTATCAGAGATTAGTTTTTCAAGATTATTTAAGGAGTTGTTTGCTCATTAGGTGAAGAACATATGTGCCCTTTCTCTAATATTTCTAAGGTAGACTACTGACCACTAACAAAAAATAAGATCACCTGGTACATAAAACGTATAAGGTGGGTGACTGTGAACAAACAAAAAACAGAAATTCAGGGAGAAAGGCGTCATTAAAATATTTTTATTTTTCAGTTTATTAACAGATATCTTTTGAGATTTCATTCATGTTTGCCTGTCTTTCCTATTATCCAGATTTTCGTTAATTCAATCCAGACCCAATGTATCTGTCTTTCTCTTGGTGAAAATATCCGTGATTTGTTTTTTTTTCTTCTCGTTATTGATGTGTTCAATGTATACTTTCTATTACACCCATGATTCCGGGCATTTGAAAACTCATATTTTCATAAACAGTTTGTCTAGACGACTTGTACTTGACAAAGCTTTGAGAGTCAGTAGTTTTTTACTCACACCTCCCCCCAAACTCCTTGAATGCATCTTTAATTTGTATTGTATAAGTAAAAGTTCTAGATCTATGCATACATATTTTCAATATCAAAAAGTTCAATTTTGAAAAGTTAGTTATAAAAAAGTACACCATATAATAATGTCCTTGGTGCGAGTTTTTTTTTCATTCTTCCAGAATTTTAACGGAGTTGGAATCTTGTACCGCCCGTTTTTCTTGGAAATGTTTTTTTCTTTCAGTTTACTTCCAGCTTCCTTAACAATATCCAAACCACAAGCCAGGGTTTATGAGACCAGATTCTCACGTTCGTTGGTCCCAATTTCATTCTGTGAGATAATCACAAGATTCTTTCACATTTTTTCAAGAGAGTCTACTAACATGAAATGGAAAACAAATTCAGGGTCTCACGTTGTCATTAGGAAGTTTGGTGCTGATTTTGTTTTTTCTTGAGGAGTATTTAGCTCGTTTACTTAATCAATTTTTATATCAGGATATGTTCTGGCTATTGTTTTTGATTTTAAGCCATAATCTATAATTTTGTGTAATTTTTAATGCGATTTTGAGCCGATTTCGGATAATAGATAAGAGAGGGCAATTTTTTTATTAATTTTTAGTAGGCAGTCGTGAGATTTTCATTTAAAAAAAACATCTCAAAATCAATACAATTCTGATTTTCAAGCATTTATCTATGAAAAATTATAGCTTCAAAGCGAAAAAAGCAAATTTCAACTCAAATTTGATTATTTTAAGCTATTTTTTCGGTCAAATTCGATTATTTTTAGTCAGTTTTTATATAAAATAAGAAAATTTTAAAGAATCTATTTATTTTCCCAAACACAAACAACAAGTGAACTTTTTCGGTTTCATACATACATATGTACCAGCACTCTGAATATCTGGAAAAGAGATTACATCATTCCACCTAGACATCTCAACTCAAACTATAGACTTTTCAGATTTCCGACCGTGAGAGCGTTTTCAAAACTTAATAAACTTGTTGCCCAACTCCTTCAGGAAATTTCAAGTACTTCATAAGTTACACTCAAGTTTTTTTTCTTCCAATTTGAACTACAGATCAAGTGAGTTCAAATAAGGTTTTTTAAGAATCTCACTAATCTACCATCGACCAACTGTTTTTCTCATCTCTGAACAATCTTGTGATTTCAATCAAAACAATATAGTAATTTCCATCTCTCTCTCTCGATATTCTTATTTCCGTTCTCACCCAACTTCCTCAATATTTCTTGTCCCTTCATTCATTCCAACATGCTACAGAATATGGAGCCTCTTCTTATCATCCTTCTTGTGATCTACATGACAATTTTTGTGGTAGGATTCACTGGGAATCTACTGATGGTGTTGGTCACTTTTCATAGCAAGAATCTGCGATCAATTTGTAACATGTTGATTTGTGCGTGCTGCTTCTGTGATTTGCTGTTGTTCACGGATATCCTTGCGTTTTTTATTGGAAGCTTTGTGGAAATTAGTCAACGTAAGTGATAAGGATATATATATATAACCTTTGGCTGGTTTAGTGGAAAATGACCAACTTTGAGAGTGTGTCATGGTAATTCTGATTGTCACACTTAGAAGATTTTTAATGAATTATACAGATCAAAAGTAGAGCTCTATTTTTGTAGTTGACAATTTTGTGTACGTTCACTCCCTAGAGAGTTATGATTATTTTAAGACTACACCTCAAAAATCGCGCTATATTACATTGAAATTCGTCGAATAAATTACTTTGTCGCTAGAGAGTGTCCGTACAAAAAAGCTGTCAACTAAAAAAATGGAGCTTCACATTTGATCTGTACTATCCATTAAAAATTTTGTTCGGTGGGACAATCAATCGTACCATGACGCCCTCTCAAAGTTGGACAATTTCAACTGAAAACGGTCAAAGTTTACAACTTTCTGACATGTACTGTACCTTATGTTTTTCCCCCAAACAGTCTTTGTCAATTTCAGAAACCTGCTTCTACATGAACATCCCCGCCGATTTCGGAGCATTCGCTTCCAATGCCTGTGTCCTTGCCGTTGGAATAGACCGTCTGATTGCCGTTGTCAATCCTGGTCGCTACAAACAATTGGAGATGGAGAGATTCAAGTACTTCTCGCTTCTCATGGCATTCCCAGTCCTTTATGCACTTGCGCTACTTCTCGTGGGATTTGGTGAACGTGATCCGACAAAGTAAGTCATGAGAGTGGTTTTTGATGTTTTATGAGTCACTTTCAGAGTTCTCCCATGCCTATTACCTAACTCTTTGGGACATGCTTACGACCTTTTTGCGCTCACCTCCTTTGGTATAAACCTTTTTGTACCGCCCATCTATATTTATGTCTACTATCGGATAAAGAGAATGAGAATGAGTGAGTTAACTATTTCAGGTTTTTTTAAAACATGTATTAGTTTTTCATTTCCAGACAACTCCATGAAAGCCGTTTTCAAATCTCTATTTGTAACGGTATGCCTGGTTGTGTGTGGGTGGATGACTACTGATTTAATTGGTGCACTGACAGTAACTCTTCCAATGGATGATAAAGTGAAAATGATGATACAGTTATATTGTGGAACTTTTATTTTCACATCCTCAGCGTTTAATGCAGTGGTGTATTACAAGTTGAGGTATAAAAACTCTTTAATAAATTTAAATTCTTTCATAAAAGTTACTTCCAGTCGGGACTACAGAAGTGCAATGCGTACAATGTTGGGTATTTCCAATGAGACTCAGGCAATGAAGTCTACAACATATAAAGAGGCGACAGATGCACAGAAGTCTACTATGAATCGAGCATCGACAAACACAAACGCTATTAATACGGATTTACATGTATAATCCTGGAAATGTTGGTTTGGAGAAAGTGAAACCTACCTCTGATAATACTGGTGTAATTGGATAGCTTTCTATATAACCCTGTAATGAAGTAATGTGTTTATTAACGATTTTAAATAATAAAAACTTTAATGAATATAAAAATTAAACAACCAACTATTATTTTCATTCGCCAGAGAAATTCCTCGCAATTTTTCGCCCTTTTCAGTGTTAAAAGGGGAGATTTTTGAGAAATTTACTTTGCCTGCCTGTAACTTCTAAGGATGTGGCCGTACAAAAAAGTAGTCAACTACAAAAATGATGCTCTACTTTTGATCTACACTCCATAAACAATTAAAACTGTCAGACTATCAGAGAGGCCGAGTCACACTCACAAAGTTGACCGTTTTCAACTAAAAACTGCAAGCGTCGCATTCTTTATGATCAGTACTGTAATTTAGAGGTTCTATCAAGATAAGACTGTCACATAAAAGTTTTCCACATTTTTCTCCATAGCTTCGCAAACGTCGATACGGTTTCCTACAAAAATACAAGTTTTACAAATGTTTGAAATTCAAAACTTCATATATTATAACTACCTAACTTTAACAGCCCTGAAGATTTGGGTAACAAGTCATGGAAATAAAAATAAGCGATTTCTTGAATTTTTGATTAAATATAACAAAAACTCTACAATAAATGTTTTCCCAAGGTTTCAGGTCCATCCGACCAATTTGAATAAAGTTATCGCCAAAAAACCCTTGCGGAATAAGATTATCGCCGGCACTGTAAGCACTTTCAAACATAACTAACACAAAACTTATAACCCTCAACAACAACATCATATTCCAGGTCATCTTGCCCTTCTTACTGATCTAAACATCATCATGAATCGCTAACTAAACAACTCCAACTTTCGAGACATTCACACAAAAGAATGATACATTTGTCTGGATTTCGTGTTGTATTCAGTTTTGTCTTTGGTAGTTGTAGTTATGTGTATAAATATATGAATTCTTCTACTTACTTGTTTACTCATTGAAAGAAGAACATTTTTTATTCGATTTCATTCTCTTCGCGATCTTATAAATTTTTGAAATTTTTTGAAATTGTCAACCTAATTCTCATTTAATGTTAGAAAAATATTTGTGTAGTCTGTCTGTCGTTGTCTTTCGGATGTCCGGATGTCCACCATCTCCCCTCCACTACCCAAATCCGCCTTGTTTACCCCCTTCACCCTGTAATAACTTCATATCAAAGGAGCGCCCCTTCTCTTCCTGAAACAATAATATCATTTAAGTATCACTCGGAGGCGACCTTCTTCTTTTCGGCAGCAAGTTTTACGGGTGTGAACCACAGTCCCCTCCATTCCTAAGTGGGTGCGGTGATTACTGTTTATTAAAAGGGGATACCGACGTTCGGAGTAGTATGTAAACCGACTTTTTTCTCGAGTGGTGGAGATGGGCGCAAACATTCGGAAGTTTTATGATGAATTAGTTTCGCAGAGCCGGCGGGGTCCCGGTTTTGAAGTCATTTTTTGATTGATTAGAGTTCGCGGCTAGTTGCGAAGATTGTCTTTTTGGGTTTTAAGGGCTGTGAAGTGACTGTATCGGTCAGGGGTGGATTACTGTCAGCTAGCTGGTGAGAAAATCAGTCCGGATATGCGATAAAAATGCCAAATTTTTTAGGGGTGCGGTTAGTAAGGGTACTGTAGAAGACCGGTGTTATTCTCAGCTAGCAGGAGATTAGGTTAGGTTAGTGACAGTACTGAACTCAATGCCTAGAAAGGTGTGCCGTAAGAAAAACAATTTTAATCAGCATTTTAAACATTGAATTCATTTTCTACAAAGGGAGTTTAGCTTTAAATTCTTTTACATCTCAGCCAGTTTTGATGGATGGAATCATCACGATTTTTATACCATTAGAAAGGCCAATTTTTTCTGGTTAGGATGATGACAGTAGTGAACTAAATGACTAAAAAGTTGTTACGTGAGTCTTTCGATTACGGTGCTAGATCTAACTGGACCAAGATTGTAAGCATGCCCTTAGGTGAAGTCCCACCCAACTAACAGTAACTCATGTAACTCGTTCACTTAAAGTTTTAGGCAGAATTGGATAACATACTCTAAATCCCGACAGCTTCAGCTACCGAATGTACTATGTTACAATTAAAACTTACGGTACCGTAAGATCTGTAATAGAGGCGCACCTAGCGATGTCATATCGAAAAAACTGCTAACTGACAAAATATAGCTTAACATTTATAGAATATTTCTTTAGTTAAAAAATTTCGATATCGTCAAAGATACCAGAGATAGGATGCTTCAAATTTATGCTAGCGGGTGCGTCTCCATTACAGGTAATACGGTAATTGCAGAATCTCAACTATTTACGTTAAATTTTTGAGCATACAAGAAACCATAACTGGCTGTTTCGTTCAGTTAGTCTAACCTGCCCTATTTTCCCGCGCCAATTAATGCGGTCTCTCCTCCTACCACCCATTTGCCACCACCCCTCCCCGCTATCATAACAAATGCCTCTACTGTTTATTCGTATCTCCAGTGGTCCCTTCCTATCACTTTTTTCTTCTCCCCTTCTTGACCATATTTGTTCTCATCACCAGACGGACAGAAAGTCATGATGCCTTGTCCAGGACTAGAGAAGTGTCATAAGCTGACAATCAAACATATCACCAAAAAGTTTATTTTTGATTTCATTCCAACATGAAATCGGGGGAATAGTTTGCTCAAGTTTTCTGCTGCTCAATGTTTGTAGGGGGCGGAGCGAGTGACCATTCTGGTCACCACACCTTTTTTTGGGTTAGGAAGGGGGAATCACTGAGACACACTTTTTTGGTGATAATAAAGGTGTGGTGGCGTTGGTTTTCAAGGCTCGTTGCTGATGAGAATGCGATTTTTTCACTTTTTTTTGTTGGTGGTATGTCCCTTATGGGTACAGTAACCTTCTTCAGAGATACAGTATTCTTTTTGTGCCCTTGTTACCGTAACCCATCCCTGTATATGTTATATGTTGCTAATACTGTGAAGCCATTTTCGAAATCTTATGAAATGGTCAGCAAGCTTTGACCATTTCATAAGTTTTTCAAAGACGTCTTATGTAAATATTACCTTGAATTGATAAGCTGTCCAGGTTTTTGAATATTGTTGCCTTAAAACATTGTGTCGAAAATACCTGACACTTAGACCTTAAAGTGTCATGAATAGCCTGCAACATTTACAAATGAACTACAGTAATCTATCCCAGGTACAGCATCTTATAAGTCAAGTACATTAGGTACAGTTATCTACAGTTAGCATTTTGCTGTCAATCGTTCGTTATATTCTCTCATTATGGTATAACCGCGTTCTCATCATGTCTAAAACCTTTTCAGCAATTATAGACCCACATTTCAAAATCTCCTACCACCACTACCAATTCTCCCCCTCTTGTTATAGTACTACATGTTTATTTTCCCCCTGGAATACTGAATACTACATAGTAATAACAGTACACCACCGTTGTGCACACAAAACACGTGACGTCTCATTCTTTGGAATCTGAGAATGAATACAATTTCGAGCCATAAAAATTTCGTTGCGTTCTTCCCCCCCTTCTTTGTTTGTATGTTTATATTTTTACGTCACAAACTCACAAACAGAAGACATTCAGAATTCATGCAAATTGTACTTTTCTAACCAGTAGGAAAATAGAAAAACTTTTTTGTAGGGAGATTTTTGATTAGTTGGTTCAATAGAATTTGACTAGAATGTCTTTGAGTCTCAACTTTTTCCGCTAAAAAGCTTCACTCTGATTTTTCAATCTCCCTAAATTTCAGGCACCTATGTACTCTAGTATAGTCCCGTCTAGTTCACATGGCTACTATCATAATCATCACCAACCACAACATGCTCAATACCAGGCCTACCAGCAAAACTACCACCAGCAAAATAATTTTGGACAGGCTTACAATGGACCCCCCACTGCCACAGCAGCTCCGGTGATAAATGTGCATAACTATCACTTTCATACAGGACCGGTTAATAATCAGGTGAGGAGTTTTATAAAGAAAAGTTCATTTTTGAGTTTTCCAGGTCATCGAGCAACACTACACCCATCATAACCACCACCAATTTGATGACAACATTCAAAATATGGATCATAACACCCAACAGACTTTCAACTTCTCCCCTGATAACAATCCCACGAATTTCAACGAGCATAGCCAAGAGCACTCTGGCTCCGGCTCCGAGTCCTCCACCCCGTTTATCTTCGAGCACAAGGTGTTTATTCCCTCCCCGGCAGCGTCTGTAAGCAGCTACTCATTCTCCAGTGACTTATCCGGAAAAGATGAGGAAGACCCGCGAATCCCTTTGAAGGACAGAGGACGTGTCTATCATCCACAGAGTACTGAAAAACCCAAGAAGGTGCCGAGTAAGCGAAGAGACAAGGAGACATTGGACAGGCTTAGGGTGCACAAGTGTTTGTATCAAGGTGAGTTGCTTAGCTAAGCAGCTCCCTCCTCATTCCTTATTCTTCCAGGCTGCGGCAAAATCTACACAAAAAGCTCCCACCTGACGGCTCATGAGCGTGTTCACAGCGGTAAGTACCCTCTTTTGATACCTATGTACAGTAATTCATCATGTTAGACGCGGTCTCCTAAGAGTAATACGATACTTCCGGAGACAAACAGGGCGAGCGCTTCCGATCCAATTAGATACACTTATCAATCTTAGAGAGATACAGTTGTTATAACGGGAGTATCAATATTTGACCTTTGTCAGGTACTTCAGGGGCACATAGCCGCCTTTTGGCGGGCGGGTGATTGTAAACTGTCAATTGGGGCGAAGGATAGCGGGAAACTGATATTTGGTATTTGGGGTACTTGATAACCAGATACATCTGAAAACCGAGTTGAATGTTTTCTGCCAATTTTACCATAGGTAATTTCGACTCTGAGGATTTCAAAACTGCAAGAAAAATATGCTAAAAATCCAGTGGTCCGAGTTGTAAGCCATCAAACTTTTCCTACGGCTAAGCTTTTTACCACGAGACACACGGTCTGCCGAAATGTCTGTTACAGCCGTTTGATGGCTCATAACTCGGTCCACCATTTTGCAAATTTTTCTTGCAGGTTTGGAATCTTCAGGGTCGAAATTACCTATGGTCAAATTGACTGAAAAAGTTCAACTCTCTCCGCCGTGTACTTCCCTTGTTAGTGTTCTTCCCAGTGGATATATCAAAAAGTTGTAAACTACAAAATTTTTTATAATTTTAAGCGGATTATTTTCATAGTAGATTATTTATTTGTAGGTTTTGAGCTATGAGCTATTAATTACAAAAAAATAGGTACAAACTTTGAATTTCACAGTTCAAAACTTTTTCTTTGACCCTCCCTAAAAAGTTACAGAAAGCTTACCAATTTCTTTTCTAGGCGAGAAACCATACCCCTGCGAATGGCCTGGTTGCTCTTGGCGATTCGCTAGATCCGATGAGCTCACTCGTCACTACCGTAAGCACACTGGAGCCAAGCCGTTCGCATGTAAGGAGTGTTCGAGGAAGTTCTCGAGGAGTGATCATTTACAATTGCATATGAAAAGACACGAACCAGATGGAATGATGGGGATGATACAGGAAGAAGAGGATTTTAAGGATTTTAAGGAATTTATGAATTTTGTGTAGTTTTTTGTTCAAATTTTATTAATTTAATAAAGAAAATGGTTTATTATTGGTCAGAAACATAGTAAAGCAAATGTATGGTAGTGATTGATTTTGAAAGAGTTCAATGGAGCAATAAGTCTGTCTGTCTACACACGTCTATAATATCTGGTCATGTCATGCCAGAAGCACGACTTCATCGATTCGAATCTGTCAAAACATGGTACATAGGACATATCGAGTTGTTGTGGGTGTCCGAGACGTTGGTCGCAGAATGAGAGGCATTTTTGACCGGCGATAGTGGTGGTGACACCGTTACGAGCACAGCAGGCGCGATGGTCTCTGGAGAATGGAAGTTGGTGGGGGTAACAGGGTATAAGGGATAATAAAACTATCTTGAATAGATAGAATAATTCAAGGGCTACATTATTGTAGTTGAAAACTTTTCTGTAGAAATCCTCCCTGGAAAGTTATAGTTGTGCAAACATTGGGTACAGATGACCCCCCAACTCTCTCGCTTGTAGAGGTGCATGACTTTAAAGGCGCATATCTCAAAAGTGGGCGGAGCTAACAAAAAGTTGTCAACTACAAAAATGTAGCCCGTGTCTTGTTCAATATAAATACAAAACACTAAAATGCTGTGGTAACATCGTGTACCATGACGGGATTTCAAATTTCACAGATTTCAAATTTTTTAATTTTCTTATTTTTTACCTTCCCTGAGCAGCACAGAACTGCATCTCCTTCATTGCATCAAGTGGACATGGGTCTTGCTTAAAGTACATTGCTTGGAGGGATGACTTGGTAAATGCTCCGAATGAGCACTTCGAGAGACAGGCGTCTGGGAGCTTGCGGTCGATACAGCACTCGTAGAAAGCACGGTCTGGGTTCTGGAATTAAGGGATGACCGACCTAAAATATGAATGTGCCACTCACAATTGGCTCTTCCGAATCTCGATTTCTAGCCATTGATGGAGACATCAACTGGATTTCCTCAGACTCGGTGAGTCTCTCCTTTCTACGGACACGTTCCATAGCCATCCGCTGTCTCAACACCTCTCTGTCAATCTCTTCAGATGCACTTCCTGACACTGTCACTCGACTGCGTCCACGTTTTGGTTGGTAGCTTTTGGCTCCGCGTGCTCTCAGTCTGTAACATCCGTACGATCCGCATCCGTAGCTACGTTGGCATCCGCAAGCTGGTTGGGCTTGTGGTTGGTAGGCACCGCAGCCGGGTTGGTAGCCGCAGAGACCGTTGGTGGCGCACTGAAAAAATTTGGGTGATTGTTTTGATGTCTTCTGGATTCTGAATTACCTCAAAAGAACTTTCTGGCAATCCCAGAAATACAACCGCTAGTAGAGCGACTGACGTGGTTAGATGCATCTGGAAACTTAAAAAATTTGAAAAAGAAATGGTTTAGTTGAAAAATGACAAAAAAAGGGGGAGGGAGGGGTCATCAGACCTCGCATTGTAGTGCGATAGAATAAAACTACAAATCACAGAAAGAAGACAACAAAAAAGAATATTAAGAAGAAAATTGTTGGTGTGGTTGCAATATGTGTACCTCGTTTGTACTTGGTACTTTGTAGAAAGGTTGGACATCTGGACGGACAGAAAAAACGCAGACAGATAAGTCTATAGCACTGTGATAACCAGATAAACCTTTAAACCCCTTAAAAACCTTGAAAAACCTCAAAAAACCTTAAAACCTTGAAACCCCTTCAAAACCTTTAAAGCCTTAAACCTGAAAAAAAACCTTAAACTTTAAACCTTAAAAACCATTGCGAGCTATAATCAGAAAATACACAAAATTGTTTAGAAAAGTCTGGTCATCTGGAGGAATGCCAACTTTTTGCGATTTTCTGGAAAACTTGAAAATCCGGACATCCAGACAGCGTTATTACTGTAAGAAAATTGGCAGAAATTATAAACTGTCTTCATGATCTCAAATATCGGTAAGGAAAACTAAAATCAGATTTTTGTTTTTTCCTCCTGTTTTCCTATTTTCAAAGTAACAAAAACCAACCAACTATTCTAATTCTACCTACACCTGCAACTTAAAAAATAGTAAACAGGAGACTATAAGATGGAAAGGTATTAGTGGTGCCTTAGACATCAATCACCGCGTGACGCCTTCTGAATTCTCCCTCCCTAGGACGTCTACATCTTTGAAAAAAGGTTTCGTGTGATTTCGGTATGAGGAGAAGGGTGGGAGTAGTAGAAACAGTAGAAACCTTGACAATTTGATTCGGCAAACAATAATTCCTTTCCGCTTTTTTTCGAGAATTTCTCTCTGTTTAAAATGCCACAAACAATTGCCTTCTCCTCGAGGTCATTACGTTTTTTGCCTATCTGATGACGTTGATTGATAAGAAGAAGAAATTCGGAAGAAGAAGAAGAAGAAGACGTGATGAAGAAAACAATGGCAGAGGAGGTTTGGAGAATATTGTATGAAACCAGTACAAAAACAGGCATGGGATATTGAAAATTTAGAAACCTTAGAAGTCGGACAAACAGACAGACATCTGGACAGGCATAAAGCAAAACTTGCTTTTTTCAGTTTCAAAGAAATCCTGTCAAGCAAAAGTTTGGGACACATCTGGACAAACACCGGGACACCGGGATTCACCGATTGGTTTTTTTTTTGCAAAAAAACAGCCGAATTTTTGTCTATATTTTTTAATATCGTTAAACCTAAGTGTACATGGGATTTTTGACTGTTTTTGAAAAAAAATTTCAAAATTTTTCAAAAAAATGTTTTTTTGACTTCGAGCCGAGATTTTGCAAGTCTGCAATTAACTTTCAGCCGTTTTGACCGGTCAGACAGATGTTAGGGCATCCGGACAAACTAACTCACATAAATACAAAACAATATCCAAACAGGCATAAAGTTTTTTCTGAAAATTCTCTGATGTCTGTACAAACTTTAGGAACTTATACAGAAACAATTTAATCCATCTGGTAAATTTACTTTTTTCAGCATACTTGTTCAAAAAATCTTGGTAAAATCTCTGAAAACCCCGTAAAAACCGAATATTAAGAAAGAAAAGGGTTTACAACTAAACCGTATGACTGTTGTTATTTGAAAACCTCAAAAATCATTCTTCCATTTATATATGTACCCCTCGTTCAACCCGTTTCCCCCTCCATTTTCCCTTTTACCCAGTAATTT